>NW_025335356.1:667806-686683 GCF_004798865.1 Varanus komodoensis
ATCCACATTTACTTCTTAGATTAACTGAAGGTTGTTTAACCCACAATGAACTCACATTATTTAGGTTCACGCATCATGGAATAACCTCTGATATGACTGACAGAAGCCCGCATAATTACAATGGCAGTGACACACACGGGGAAGATACCAGGGCAAATTGTGGGTTAAATAGCCCAAGATGTGCCACTGCTACATGCAAACAGGGCCATTATCAGGAAATGAAGAGGTAGGTAGCTGCAGAACGTTGTATCCCTCTGTAGCGCACCTAGGCACCAACTAACTAACTAAATAAATAAAAGAAAAAGAAAGGGGACAAATAAAAATAAAATATAACAACAACTGTGGGCTCAAAGAAGTTGTTGAGTGTCCTATGGATCAGAGTCCACCGCTGCTTCATACACAGCCATTTGGGCAAGTTCCTTGTCCCCAATTAATTAATTAATTAATTAGTATTATCTGCCTATGAGAATAGCTCACTCTGTGACCAGTTATTGTTTCTGTGGTGGTTGTTTTGTGGTACTGCCTGCAACAGTTCTTCACGTTCCCAGATGTGCAACATGGCCGATAAGATAGCCCACCCCATGCTGCTGCTATCGTTTTTATTAATATCGATATCTTACATGTATATCCTTCCTCCCTCTGGCAAGGAACCCAGGGCAGCTTACGAGTTTCTCCTCCTTTCCATTTAAACCTCATCGCAACCCTGTGAAGTCAGCTAGGCTACTGCAAGTGGTCCAAAGTTGCCCAGTGAGCTTCTGCTGAGGTGCAGCTCAACATGTAAACAACCCACGCGTTCACCAGCAATAAAACTAAAGTCCTTTATTGCTACCTGGCTACAAGAGTTACAACTCTATAGTAGGCTCTTCTGTTGAGGTCTTTGGAATGCAGATGTTAATCCTCTAGTGGTGTCTCTGCCCGAGCCCACGTGGGACTAGCCCTCCTGGTCACGCCTTTCTTCCCTCTGGCGTGACAAGGTCTGCCTCTGCTCGTACCTCCTCAGAATTCTACGATTGGTTGCTAGGGAAAAGTCTATCATGCCCCTGCATCTCCTGTGTCATGTTCAGGAAGTTCAGCATCAGTGGGAGGAGGGACAGCCTACTCTGACTCCTTCTGAGTAGAACTCGTGGTGTCTTTTCCCTCAGGGCTCTCTTGCTTTGATGTGGGCTTGGGTGTTTCCTCAATGGGCAGGGAGTCAGGGGGAGGTGCAGCTATCTGCTCAGCCACCCCCAAGCTAGGTTGCAGGGTTGGCTTTTGGATACAGGGTCCCAGGCACAAGGCCTCCTCGTGAGGTGCTGTCTCTGTCGGGGCTTCAGGCACGACAGCTTCCTGGTTTAGAGAGGTCTAGAACCCAGATATCCCATCCAGGACCCTTCAGCACCACACTGGCCCTCACTGCTTGTGCGATCACCTGCAAGATGGGTCTCGCCACTGCCAACGCTGTCGTTTGTTTCTTTATTTATTTGTATAAAAGATGTGTATGCCACCCATCTCACCCGTGGTATCTCTAGGTGGCGCTGGTCTCACACTAATTGGTGTTCTAACTTGGTCATCCTGTCTGTATTTTGTTGCAGTGGTGTCTGTGCTCGGAAATGAAGGAGAAAGTCTCTATGTTGGTGAGTCTTGTGGGGGGCGGAGGTTCATGCTTCGCTTGCTCTTGTTCAGGCCCCAGGAACCCATGGGCCATGGCTTGCCAGGCTCCCTGGTCCTCCACACTTTCCTGGAGTCCCCCGAATCCCACGCTCACAAGCAATTCCATCCAGCCGCCTCATCCCCTGCACTCCTCTTCTCCTTGTGATAGCCATAGTCTAGCATCCCTTCCAATGTGCACTAATTACTTATAGCTTGTGCAGGCTCACGTATTTATTCAGCTGTGCATTAAGCAGCTCTGTAAGGTTGTCTGGTATATACATTCAGTTCATCGTACTTATATACCCCCAAATGTAAAACAAAATCCCTAAGCAGTTCACATATAAATATTATTTATTTATTTAGAGTTTTTGTATGCCATCCCATCGCTTATAGCCTCAGGACGGCTCACATAAATAAATAAAAATGATACAAATTACAATTAAAATCCAGAAACACCCTGGCTGCACAATTAAAACCTATAGATATTAAGCATTGTTAAAATATTTTTAAAATAAAAAGGTCTTAGCCTGGCGCCGAAAAACAAATAATGATGGCACCAGGCAGACCTCTCTGGGGAGCGCATTCCACAGATGGGGCGCCACCGCAGAGAAAGCCCTCCTCTGGGTACTTTGCCTCCTGATGTCTCTCCCAGAGGGCTCCCGGAGGAGGGCCTCTGCTGCTGATCTCAGGGGGCGGGAGGGCAAATATGGAAGAAGGCGTTCCTTCAGGTATCCAGGTCCCAAGCCGTTAAGGGCTTTGTAGGTGATAGCCAGCACCTTGAATTGAGCCTGGACTTCGATGGGGAGCCAGTGAAGCTGGTAGAGGACGGGGGAATGTGAGAGTAATGCCCAATCCCCGTCAGCAACCTGGCTGCTCTGTTTTGCACCATCTGAAGTATCCGGACCGTCTTCAAGGGCAGCCCCACACAGAGCGCCCTTGAATATTAAAACCACATTGAAGTACAGCGACAACATCACCAACACCAACACAGAGCACTGCAAGGAGTAGTAAAAGAGAGTAATTTAATTGTAAGTCAGGGGAAATGTGGGCAAACAAGGGCACTATCAGGAGGTGTTTGAAACATGCAATAGTTTTTGCATCTCAAACTGACCCGGGGAAGGTTTCCAAAGGGTGGGTGATGCTTGAGGAGTCATGCTGTTAAAGTATTACATGGAGATGCCCTGTTAATTTTGGAACCCCAGCATTTCAGGTGGGAGAGCAGGTCAGCCTAAGGCCATGCAGGGAGTTTATGGCAGGTGTGTGATTTGAATAGTGTTGTGTTAAACTATGGCATCTGCTCCCAACAAGATGTGCTGAGAGACACCGATTTAGGTGGCCTTGAAGGGTTTAGGATTAGAACACTTTCTCTGATGATAAGGCTGCATCTGCAGCTGCTATTCATGGGAGCTACATATAGGGTGCCTCCAGATTCAGGGGGAGCTTTCCTCCAAACAGTGGGAGAAGGATCTTGAGCTCATGTCCTGCTTGCAGGCTTTCTGTTGGCACACCTGATTGGCTGCTGTGGGACACAAGACACTGGATTTGGTGAACCCTTGGTCTAAGCCAGTAGGGCCCTTCTGTAGGGATCAGGCCCTCTCCTCCTAGGATACAGCCTTCCAATGTTGTTGACCTGGATTCTGATTCAGAAGTAGAGGAGGAGCTGGAGTTCACCGCTGAATTCCAAGGCCAGCAGTCCCACACAAGCCAGGCAGTGGCTGAGAACCAGACAGGTTCAAGTTCTGTGGGAAAGTCTGGAGAGAAAGCTGATATGGAGGGAGGTGGACCTGGCATCATTAGACCCATCATACAGCATCAGCTTAATAAGGGCAGACCCACTGAGAAGTGTCAGACACCCCAGGCGACTGGCCCATAAGCAGGATGATCCATCCTGAAAGTGGAGTCAGCTCCTTTTGCCTTGGAAGGGAGGTGAGGTATTTAGTTGAACATCTATTTTCCATTACTAGGCAATATCTCTCTAAGGCCACGGTTCCAATTTTGTCTATTTCCTTTGTTACTGACTTCTGCAACATTCTCTTTTTATCACTAAGACAGCTTAGCTGGGCAGCTTCAACTTAATAAAGACTTTTAGTTAGAAGTTTTTGTCCTGATATGCCTGGAAAGAGGAGGAGAAGGTCAGCCAGGACACCTTCCTGCATTTATACCACAGAGAAAATAGTTTGAGAATTCTTGGGACTGAATTGAAAGAGTGTTCCTGCAAAGATAACTTAGGGCCTTCAACCTGGTACCCTCCAGATGTTTCAGAGTTTCAGTTCCATCGGTTATAGCTAACTTGGGCTGGCCATGGCTGGGAATTTGGAATGTATCAGGTAGGGGAGGACTGATTCAGGCACTCTTCCATCAGCCATGGCTTGGCTTTGTAGCCGGTATTAGAACACTCATCATGCCAGATGCCTCTGGGATTGGATCCAGACTCCAGGCTTTGTCATAACTGGAGTTAGACCCACTGAAATCAATGGGATTTGTTAGGTCATGACTAACTCAAGTTCTACTGATTTTAATGGGTCTACTTAACGTATGTCTAAATCTGGATCAAACCCCAGTTCTAAGTCAGAGCACAAAATTATCTGGGGGAATTTACAAAAACAAAGCAAGCTAGACTGAAGAAATTTTATTCTGGCATTGCAAATTGGACTGGCCTATGGTGGCCTCATAGGAAAGAGATAACACCATGAGTGAATCAATGGATTCATATGGGGCTGTGGGAAAGGTGCAAGGCAGGCATGGGCAGAAGGCAGATCGTGTGGCATTTGGGGCTTCAGCTCCCACAAACCCCTGCTGGCGAGACCAATGGTTAAGAATGTTGCAAACTGAAGTGCAAAACATCTGGAGTTCTACTTTCTTCCCACTCCTGGTGCAGGGTGTGCACAATCATTGCTACTGCTCACTGTTCTGCTTGGTTCATGTAGTTCAGGTGAGCCCCGGAGACCTGCGTCTCACCATGTATGATGAAAATGAAGGGAAATGGAGGCTTATCTGTTCCTCCTCCTCCGACGCCCAGGTGGCGACCCTCAGTTGTGAAGAGATGGGCTTTGTCAGGTATGCCAAGAGCACTGCTGGGGTGATGGAGGGAAGCGCATGGGCAGATGGGGCAAGGGGGCCTCAGGATATTCATTTATACAGCTATGCAGAAGAACATCTGGCAGAGCAAAAACTACCAGTAGATCTTCCTGTGCTTTGCAGTCAATAAGTAAAGGTTTCCACTTCCCAGTGTTTTAACAGTAGGATCAACAGAATGTATTTTCTCCTGCTTACTGACTACTGAAATCAAACAGCTTTGGGTGGAAGATGGTGGAAGGCATAGATTTGGGTGTGGAAAGATGTCTTGGTAGCACATGTGGATTCCTGGGCTGGACTAATGCTCGGAGGTACCTGGTTTTGTAATTCTGTGCTTGACTGGCCTTCCTGAGCTTTGCAGTTGGTTCTGGTTGGTGGAGTTTTACTGAGAAAGTCTATCAAACCAGCCTAAAGTCTGCTCAACCCTGATGTAAAACAGCCAGTGCTGTGCCATTGCTCTGAGAGAGCGAACGGGAGAATATCTGTGCAAGTGATTCCTTTAGAATGAAGACAGTGCCTTCTTGTAGCAGCTGCTTGGGGAAGCCAAGCCAGGCAGGGATCATTCTGAAGTGCAAACTATCCTAGCCAATTTATAATGATTCCTAAAAGTTCACCCGAAGAAGTGGCGGGAGAGGAAGCTGGCACCGATGGGGAATGTTCGCAGAACACCTCTCACTGATGGCTGACCTGCCCAAAAGCTTGCAGAGGCCTGGAGGATGTTGCAATGCAGTAACGTAACTGCACGGATGGCGACTTTCTCTCTGTTTACCTCCACTCCAGGTCTCTCTCCCATTCCGTTCTGGCTGTTGGCAGGGCAGGGGCCAATGGGACATTTGGCTATTTCTGTGTGGATGAGTCTCGGCTACCTTTTGCACGAAGGCTGAGAGAGGCCACCGTTGTGTGGTAAGGTACAACATGGGCTGGGCCGCATGCTGCCTGCTTCCCGGTGTCCTCGCTAACTTTCCTTCAGCCAAGCACTAGAGCAGCCTTTCCCAGCTGGGCCCCCAGATGCTGTTCGATACAAATCCCCTCATCGCTGGCCAGCATGCTCAGTGGTCTGGGATAATGGGAGTTGCAGTCTAACACCACTGGGAGAGCCAAGGTTGAGAAAGGCTTCCATGTAGAATTACTACACTCTGATCTTATTTGAGATTTTGGTGATACCATTTAGCAGGTTCCTGGGGAGGGTATAAGCTGTTTGGACTTCATCTCCCAGAAGCCCGTGTCAGTATGGTAAATGGTCAGGAATGCAGGGAGCTTTAGTCAAAAAGATTCGAAGATTTCCGCCCCTGCAATAACTTCCTTGGTTGCTGGCTGAGATGCCTTGGATCCTGCTTTTGGAGGCTCAGTTCTTTCCTTAGTCCCTTGCCTTAGGACAACTTTATGAATTAGCATTTGTCCCAAAGTGCAAAACTGCTCTGATGCTGAGATGTTCAGAAGTGTGAATTCTGCATCCAACAGAAAGCTTGACTTGCAAGGAATCTGGGATGCCAACATGGTACCTCTCCCTCCTCTCTCTCACCACAGCTGACCCTTCTCTTTTTCTCTCTCACAGTGAATGTCCAACAGGTCAGTTCCTGGCAACACTCTGCCAAGGTATGGAAACCCCGAAAGGCCACTGTCTTGCTGCATCTGCCTGCACGGAAGTGTCTCTCCAAGCCCCCATCTCTTTCTTCCCCAGTCTGCCATCCTGCCATGAGCCCAAGTCTTTCTTGATTCTGTTGGCGCTGTATTTAAACACCATATCCAATCTTTCTGCCAGATGTTCTTTTTCTGAAATCAAATGCCTGGTGCTCCCCTATCCATACATCCCTTTTTACAAATAGGGGTGTCCTTAATTGATCATGTCTCTTAAGCAAACAAATGCACTCACCCTGTTACTTGACAGCATATCTAAATGAGCATATGCAAATGTCTGCTTTGGTTTTGTCCTGAGTGCCTGACCTTTTCCGCATCCAGCACTATTTCTGAGGTGCAAAGAGCATCTTCAGTATATGCATCAGCTGATATCCAAAAATAGGATTTGCCCAACTGCGGATGGTCATTCAGTCACCTCAGAGTGTTCCTGCTTCATTTTGAGTTGGTCTGTATTTTCAGACCACCGTGTTGCATATGGTGAAGTGAAGCTCAGTCGCTATGCAGCTGGTTTTGTGGTCTGCGTTGTTACAATTGTGACAAAGAAGGGCGGGATCGATTTGTTTTCCTTTGCAGCAGCACACACTCTGAATGTTTGCATGTGTGTTTATCTATGCCCGGGGGAAGTTTGAAACAGCTTTTCAGTTCTTAGGTATCAACATGGTTGTCTTTAAAAGAAGCATCCTTGCTGTTTGTGCAGCAATAGGCAGCCTGGCTATTCAGCACTGAAGAGCTGGGAGCCCCCCCACCCAATTCCACCTGTTACAGAACTTGTCTGTTGCATCCTTGGCAGACTGCGGGCGCAGGAAGTTGTCTGTGGACCGGATTGTGGGCGGCCAAGATGCCAGCTTGGGGAAATGGCCGTGGCAAGTCAGCCTGCGTTACGATGGGACGCACCTTTGCGGTGGGTCGGTTATCTCAAATGAATGGGTCATCACAGCTGCGCACTGCTTCCCAGAGTAAGTCCCAGCCCTCGCCTGTGTGTGTGCTAGTGGAAGACATTAGAAAAACTCTCCCAGGCTTTAAAAAGGAATGTTAAACTGCTGCTTGTTTTATTTGTAATGGCATCTTAAAATGGCCTTTTCAAATGGCCTTTTTCATCTTTTAGCTGGTTAGGTATGTACCTCTCCTTTTAAAATGATATCAAATTATTGCTGCTGCTTTCAAAATATTCATGAATATGTAGATTAATGCATTTTGTCATTAGTTTTATTATATTTGCTTTTCTTATGTATGTCATCCGGAGAGCTTTGGCTAGGCGGCAAATCACAAATTGAATGGCCGCAGCACAATAATAACAGTACTCATTCATCAAGATGGCTCCAGACTTTATGAAGCTGCTAGGTCTCAGTGTTTGATCTGACCTTTTAGGGAGTTCATTGGGGCTGTGCATTCATTTTGGAACAGAGAGCTAAATGGCTCCAATTTGCTCCAACTTTAATTTGTTCTAAAACAAATGGGTGTGAACAGCTTCATTTTTGATTACCTCATCATTTATTTGTATGCATATGGATGTGTGAGCTTACTTTATTCTAGTGGCAGGATCATCTCTTGGTTGCCACTCCTGTGAATGTCCTACTCCAGCAGTCCCAAACCTTTTTGCACCTATGGGAGTATCTGGGACTTTGGCTATCCCAGATAGCCACCACTGCAAAGAGGTGGCCCCAGAGGATGTGACTAGTCACATAATGATTGCCATGGGGGCCTGGCTAGTGAAAAAGGAGCTAAAAACGTGGTGGGCAGAGAGGGAAATGGGGGGCTTGAGGCTGGAATGGAAGGCGAAGCAGCAAAGCAGAGGGGTGGAAGGGGAGCGAAAGCAGAATCGGAGGCGGGGAGAGCGAGAGACAGCAAGGCAAAGAGGTGAGGAGAGAAGTAGTGAAGCTGGAGCATGGGAGAGAGGAGGAAATAGCAGGGGAAAGGGGAGGGAGAGAGTAAGGGGAGAGGCTGGGAGAGAGAAGCACCAAGGCAAAGGGATTTAGAAGGAGCAAGCCTAGAGGCAAGAGGTGGAGAAACAGTGCCCCAAGGCAATTGCAGGGCTTACGGGGAATGGCAAGGCAGATGGGGTGAGGGTGGAGAGAAAAGTGAGGCTAAAGGGTGGAAAGAGGAAGACAGACAGACAGACAGACAGACTACCCTAGAAGAATCTCCCCTCCCCAGGAAGTACAAATGCATGAATAAATTGAGTAACTATAAAATATCCTGCTCAGTTTCTTTAGTGCAGGGATGGATAGCTTAAGCAGGTGCCAGTTCTAGGCCCCCCATGAGCTTCCAGATCTCACCTCCTTTCCCTGTGATGATGAAAAGTAAGATCAAGTACAAAGCATGTTTTTTACCTCGTGGTGCTCTGTAGTAGCACCATATCTAAAAAAAAACCTGATTAAAATACCCAGCCCAGTTGCATTTTTCTTCCTGGGGTTTTTTCCCCTTAAAAAATGTGCTGGGGGCAGCAGGGCCCTGCGTTGGTCAACTGCATCAGCCACGCCAGCCTTCCATGAGTGGTACCATGGACCTGAGGTGCTCAGTTCCTTTTCTTTCTCCCTCTGCTCAGTCAGCCGTCAACCCCATCCACATTCCACCACCCATCCTCTCCTTCCTCCTCCTTTCCCTGCCGCAGCTGAACTCTTTCCGTGTCTGTCCATTTCCTTGCAGGAGGAACCGAGTGGTGAGTCGGTGGCGGGTGTTCCTGGGTGCCGTTTCCCAGCTCTCCACTAAGGGTGTGCAGGTGGGTGTGACGAGCATCGTATACCACGGTGCGTACCTGCCCTTCCTGGATCCCAACAGTGAGGAGAACAGCAACGACATTGCCCTGGTGCACTTGGCCACACCCCTTTCTTTCAATGGTGAGAACATTTACTGGGCTTGTTGGGTGATAGCAGGCAATAAAGAACAGTCAAGAGAGCCAGGGGCAACTGCGCTCCCGCCAGGTTTGGGGAGGCAAAAGGCCTTTGATGGACACCCGCCCCCGGCACCTGGCACCACCCCCCTTCAATTCTTGGAAGAGGAGAGCAAAGCGAATAGCGGCTGCTTCTGCTTTCCTTATCCTAATCCAGGAAGTAGTGAAACTCTTCCAGTCCCTGGACCAAGTTCAATTTTGGAGAAGCTCTCAGGGGGCGAATTTCGTTGGTGGTTGTAGCTGAATGGCAAATGGGTTGCAGACCAGAGTACCAGCACACCCTTTTTGGAATTTTTGTTTATTTACTTAATAGACATTATTTAAAGTTGGGGATTACATGAGCAGAGCTGGCTGGAGCCAGGGGTCAGACTAGATGGCCCAGGAGATCCCTTCTGACTTGCTTTTTTCCCTATGTTTCTAATTTCTAACCTGTCCCATTAGCCATAAGGTTCCCTGGTGGCTTACAGCAAATAAATACTATGGAATAGAATAAAATACAATATAAAACAACAATAACAAATCAAAACCCCATTAAAACCAGTATAAATTGCACCATAATAATGGCATATCCACAGTTAAAATGCTACTTAAAATAAGTTAACAATTAAAATACCATCAAAATGAAAAGGTTTTTGCCCAGCACCTAAAAGACTGTAAGGAAGGCTCCAGGTGAACCTCTCTGGGCAGCTCATTCCAAATTTTAAAGGTGACTCCGTTATTCCAGAAGAAGAGCATCCTACCAGTATGAGGATTGCAACTAAACTTAGAGGGGACTGGGAATTCTGAGCTGGGTGACTCCACTTCCCTGCGAGTAAAAAACTTGTGTGCTGCATCCCTCTGAGCCCTGGATCTACTGCACCATTACACTACCAGTAGGCACCTCTGTCTCAGTAGGGTACCCAGTGCCAAAGAGAGTGGGTGAATGGTGGGCAGTCATGGAACAGGAGGACATGTGGCCACCATCACCTCCTCCCTTGCACGCTCCCGCTCCCGCTCCCGCTCTCTCGCTCTCGCTCTCGCTCTCTCTCTCTCTCTCGCTCTCTCTCAATTTGTCTCTGTGTGGCAGCCGATTAAGTCATTTCTGAATCTCCATCTGGTCCCCTGCTGCAAATTCTGGAAACCAGATTGTGCATATATTTTTAAGTCTGCAAAATGTTATGCAACCTGGAGAGTGGAGACAGGGTGGAAAGACTTAGTTCCGCTGATGACAATGCTTTCACCCACAGAATACATCCAGCCTGTCTGCCTTCCAGCACTGGGCCAACCCCTGGTGGATGGGAAGATTTGTACGGTGACTGGCTGGGGCAACACGCAGTACTATGGTAAGTACCCCTAGTGGCCAATAGATGGCAGCAGCCCCAATGAGTTCTGGTGGATGCTTGTGGGTGGATTTTGCTATGCAGGTATAGAAATTAGGATATGTCAGGAATCTGATGGGAGTGTTGGAAAGAGGATGGATTTTTAAAACTTGTTTTATCTATTTTGCCAACCCTGGTCTGGCCCTACTTTATTTTAAAATGGGCCATAATCTGTGTTCTCTTTTTAAAGCCATGGAATTGTATGCAAAATTCAGTCTGTCGCTTTGCAATTTGTGCAAACCTGTGCAATTTTGAAACTTTATGTGAATTTGTGCGAATTGTGGCATGGAGACATGTAATTTGCAGAACTATGAAATGAACCCTAAGAACCTTCAGAGTGGCCAGGTGGAGCATGTGGGTATGGTAGTGAGGGATGATACTTCCATATTTCACATGTTAAATGCTACAACAATTATTGGAATCTAATGAGTCCGTCTGATTTGTGGAAAACTCAATTAAGAACAGTCTAAAAGGTGCTAAAAGTAACCACAGCTGACTGGAAGAGGAATGGGGGAGTCTCTCTTCTGATGCTTTAGCCACTGTAGCTCAGCTGGGAGGACATTAGATTGAAGAAGACACTAGTTCTTACAGGAAAGTAGTTCCATGGCAGAGCACCTGCATTGGATGGAGAAGGTCCAAGTTTCAAAATTTGGCATCTCCAGTTAAAATAACCAGGTAGTAGGTGATAGGAGAGAGTTGTACTTGAAACCATAGAGAGCTGCAGCCATCAAGAAAAGTCAGTATCACAGGGGTAGGTAAACTTCAGGTTTGTGGAATTTATCCTGTGTTTCCCTTGATCCCCAAGGTCTAGCAACTGGAGCCAGTTGCAGAATTCTAGCTCAGGAAAGCAAATGCTGGGCTGGTTCATCATGTGGTATGTGCTGGGTGTGTGTGGCTGCCATTTTGAATATACAACTCCATTGGAAGTGTGGCTTCTAGATCAAGAGAGGTATTACTACCACTCTATATGACTCTGGTGCGCCTGCGACTGGAGTATTATGCTCAGTTTTGGGCCCCTCATTACAGAAAGGATATAGCCAGGTTGGAGTCAGTGCAGCACAGGGCCACAAGGTTGGTGGCCAGTTTGCAGGAGATGCCGTATGAGGCGAGACTGAGGGAACTGTGTCTCTTCAGCCTGGAGAAGAGGAGACTCAGAGGGGATCTGTTGGCTACATACAGGTATGTGAGGGGATGTCACATGGAGATGGGTAGAGACCTGTTCTCCCCTGCAAAGAAAGGCAGGACGCGCTCCAAAGGAGCAAAGCTTAGGGAGCCAAGGTTTCATTTGGATGCCTGGAAGTATTTCCTGACAGTTAGGACCCTGAGGGTGTGGAATGGGCTTCCACGAGAGGTCGTTGAGGCCCCATCGGTGTGGGTGTTTAAAGATAGGCTGGACGTCCACATGGTGGGCATGTCATGAGCGGAGCCAGCTGGTGCTGGAAGTCAGACTAGATGGCCCAGGAGACCCCTTCTGACTCACTCTGTTTCATTGTTTCTATGTTTCTATGGTATGATGGGGGTGGTGCTGTGTCATGCAGAATGAACCATTATGGGTTGTTTGTGGGTAATCAGAGCTTAAATAGCCCTAATAGTAATTGAAGATCATGTGCAGGTTGTTTAACCCCCAAATAACCCATGACGGCCAGGCTCACATGACATGGTAAAACTGCCAATTGGCCTGATTGGGGGTTGGATATTGAAAATGCAGCATTCTGAAAATAATGGCTGTGTGCAGCTGGCACACACTGTGGCTCATTGTGGGTTGTACAGTCCACAATGACTCAGTCAAGCTGTGCAAATCATTCGTTCATATGTAATGACAACTCAGACTACAGACTGAGTATGGAATGTCATTGAACCATGGGATTTGGTTGAATTGTGGGTCGTCTTTTTATGTGAATCCTGTGTTGTGCTTTACCTATGGGTGGTTAACTACCAACAACCTAGGGTTGCCAACCCAAGAATAAGCCTAGGTTGTTCTTTTCTGAGGTTGTTGTTGGTTAAAAATCCATAGTGAAACAGTAGCATGAAGTTGACATAATCACAGTTCATGATTCACCAACAAGCTGTACTCAAGCCATATTCTGGCTTTCTGTTACATGTGAATCACACACAGAATTAAGGAACAAGGTGCCTCTGAGAAAAGCTTAGGTCAGGAATTAAATTTCATCACTTGATCTGGAGCTTGGACATACATACGATACTCCGCTTTTTTTCTTACCACAAGTCTGCTTGATTCCAGCAGTCTAATTTAGGAGATGGAAGCCTTCTGTTTTCACTATTTTTAAACTGTTATGAGTCAGGAATGCATGTTAATCATGTTGTGAGTTATGGTTATTTATTTGGTTTATATCCCACCTTTCCACCAAAAAAGAAAAGAAAAAAAGAATGCCCAAGTTACTCAGTGGGGGATAATAGTAAGAAGGCTGAGATCAAAGCAAAATTTAATTAAGAGTTGTCGAACACATGTAGACACAAGGCCACATTTTTAAATCGCTGGAGATCCTCACCTACCTTCTTCTTGCCCCTGTAGTGTTGGATGTGATGAGCCAATGGTCTGATCCAAAATGCTTGGTCCTTCCTCCTTTGCAGGACAACAGTCAGATGTGCTGCAAGAGGCCAGTGTGCCCATCATCAGCACCAGCGTCTGCAACAATCCCGACTACTATGGGAATCAGATCAGACCCCGGATGTTCTGCGCCGGCTTTGCTGCTGGAGGGACAGACGCCTGCCAGGTAGGCGGCTCCAGACTGGGGGAGGCTGGAGAATCCAAGCTCCCAAGGATGGGTAAGGCAAGGGGTTTGTGTGCGTCAGTGGATGCACTGGGCAACAGGACAGAGTAAGTGGGAGCCATGGCACATTTCCTTTAACTAGGAATCAGAAAGGTCAGCCTAACATTAATGACAAAAGGGTGGTGGCAGAGAAGGGCTCTTGAACCCTTTCCTTCCCTAGCTGAAGAGTGACAGGCTCTGTCGGAGTTTATCCATTCATGCATTTCTGCTGTGGACACCTTCAGCTATATGAGGCAATATGTTTACCACGTGAAAACTTCCCCAGGGCACTTTTTGAAATAGAAGCCATAAAGATCAAGGTTTAGTCCAGGTCTACATGGAAACAGTCCTTTCTGTGCCTTTTTCCTGTTGAAAATCCTTCCCTGCCCCAGTGTTATTTGGCTCCAAAGTTGTCAGTGCCCCAATGACCCCATTCCTGGATGTAGGCTTGGAGTCACCAGCTGGACTGGTCTGCCATTCTGCTTCTGACCCCGGGTCTTATTTTGTCTGCATTCCTCATTACTGTGGGTTTATCTGGAGCAGATAGTGGCATGGGTACAGAGGAACCCTTCAAACAGGGATCAAACAGTTGGAACAGCCTTGAAGACCATTGGATCCAACCTTCTGCTCAGGGCAAGACTCAAGTCTCCCATCCAATTTCTAGCCAGGCCTGACCCTGCTTAGCTTCCAAGATTAGGTGGGATCAGGCACTTCAGGCTATAAAAAAGCATGAGTAGAGGGTAACTCCTGTTTTCTGCCTGGGGCAGGGAGACAGCGGCGGGCCCTTTGTGTGTGAGGACAGCATCTCACGGACTTCACGCTGGCGGCTCTGTGGTATTGTGAGCTGGGGCAGTGGTTGTGCCCTGGCCAATAAGCCGGGGGTCTACACCAAGGTCAATGACTTCCATGGATGGATCTATGGTGCCATGAAGGTAAAGGGCATGTAGGTATAGCTTGCTCAGGTGGGCTAGCTGTGGAGGTCTGTCACAACAAAACTACCAAAAGGGCTCCTCATCAAAGATCCCGGCCTTGCAATGGCCACCAGCTGCTCTCACTCCTCACCCACTTCCATATTTTTGCTGCTGGTTGCTTGCTTGACTGGCATGGAGCCAGAGATCATGTAGGCTGTGGCATCAGTGGCCACCATGGTCTGGGCCACAGCAAGAGACAGGTGAAGGAGAAGGTTGCAAGGGTGAGGAGCAAAAGCCATGTCCTTGGACTCTTGTCCATGGGCCCCTCTGGGTGTGGGCCTCTAGCAATGCCCAGGCTTGATGCAGGCCCTGGCATGGTGGTGATCCTATGGTGGCCACGAGTCCGTCCTTCCTTCCTTCCTTCCTTCCTTCCTTCCTTCCTTCCTTCCTTCCTTCCTTCTTCACTGTCCCTCAAAGGGAACCATATGATGGCATCCAGCCTGGTCCTTATCTGGGGGGCAGATCAATACATCATGATGTAGTATCATTCCAGGATACTGTCTTGAAGGAGTGGGAAACCGGTTACTTGGGTTGTGGCCAATGAAAATCCTCAGCCACCTCTGATTTACACTTAAATCTGTCTTCACAGCAACCCAGAAGTTCTTACCTTTTGCTCACCATGTCTGAATGAATATTCCCCTGTGAAATGTGGTGGGATGCAATAGGCAGCCCAGTTTTATCATAAAAAGAGGAGCATGGGATCCTCTGCGTTGTAATAGAATCTTACAGCATATTCTCTAGTTTCCACTAAAGGATTAATGTTTTTCAGAGGAAAGCCAAACTGTTTATGGGACTCAACTGAAGAGCTACTGTGCCATTTGTTTAACACAACTTCTGCTAAAAGTTACTGTGCCATTAAGACAGGCTTCTAGGGAAGCAGAGTGAGGTGGCTGCTTCAGGCAGCAAATTTTGGGTGTCTGAAAAGCGTGGTGAGTTCTTCATTTTTAAATGCATCTTGGCAGAACCCACCCAGACTCCTGCTTTGGGATCTTCTTTGAAACCTTTGCTGGGGACAATGTTGGAAGGCAGGCTGAGTCTAGCCACTATTTAAATGTCCCACAATGCTCTGGAGCAATGTTAAGTCAGGTGCATTGTGGGACATGTAAGTATGGCTCAACCGGGTGGCCTGGCACCTCTGCTGCCCTCCGTCCCCAAGAGACCACACTGACCACGGAGGAGGCCAACCAGAGGGCATTTTTGCTCCTGCCCCTGTAAACTGAGGAACCATGTTTCAGACCCTCAAACCCTTTCCCATCACTTAGAAGTGATCCAGCCTAATAGTTCTCAAGAGAGTGCCAACCAGCACGGCGCTGCAGAGGGACATGGTAACACTCTCTGTCCCTTTCTGTCCCCTCACCAGCAAAAATGGCTGTAACAGCTGGTAAAGACACTCATCCTGCCCACCTCTTCTTTCCGCTCCAGGCTTACTCCCACACCAGCGGCATGGTGATCCAGAACTGAAGTCCCAGGAATCGCGATGCGGACCTGCCTCCTCCCCAGCCTCCTCCCCTTCCAGTGAGGTGTTGCTGCTTTACAAGAGAAAAAAATGGGAAGGGGACATTGCAAAGGGAACAAACAGCCACGCTGGACTATGCACTTTGGCCGACTCCAGTGTTATGGGGACGAGCCAAGGACATCCATGCCAAGCGGTGTGGTCTCAGTGCCTCACAGGCCTCTCTCCCTGCCTCTTCTGCACCAGCCTATCAGAATGGTGCTTCTGGCCTTTACTTGCTCCCCTCTGAATGAATTCCCACCCTGCTTTTCAGGGCACTTGAGACTGGCTCATGAGCAATTCCTGCGGTGTGCGAACACTGGCATAACTCTGGTCAAGCCTACATCCGTTTCTACTCAGCAGAAGTGAATGTTGTCAGATTTAGGGGTTCTCGATATAGGAGGAGTGAATTCTGGCAGGTCAGATTTCAGAGGTGACAGTCCAAATCCAATGTTTGCTCCGATTTTGGATTGGTATAAAACTCTCATTTCAGATCCAGACCATCTTGCTGGGGCCAGAAGGCAATCCCCAGACAGGTTTTCTAATCACCCTCAGGGCTTCTTTTGCAAGACATTGGCACCCAGTCTGTTCTGTCCACTTTTCTCTTGGTGTTGCTCTGCAGCAGACAGGTCCAGGGCCACAACAGAGCTGAACCCTAAGCTGAAATAGTTTGCACAAGTGGCATCTCCATCATTTTCTCTATGCCTCCCCCTTCCTTTTTGTTCAGGGACTTTGAAGAAAGGGGGCAAAAGACAGAAGGAAGAGGAGGAAGTCAGATGTGTGTGTTTGTGTGTGTGTGTGTGTGTGTGTGTGTGTGCGCGCTCATCAGTAGTATACTGATAAGTGTTGAAGTGCAGGCACTTGTGACAGTCCCTGCCATCCAGGAGAGTCCAAAAATGCAGTTGGCTGCCATGATCCATATTAGGATATCTACGTGCAGTAGGTTTGGTCTCCATTAGGAAGAGCTCCTCACTGCCTGTCCAGGACCAAGCTACTCAGAAAATACAACGAAGAATAATATAGGGTTGCTGGGAAAATTAATCTCTGATTACTCTGAGGATTGCAGCTGAGCTCAGAGGGAATAGCTGAGCTCTGAGAGGGGTGACAGGTGGAGTCAGAGCCCCTGTGAGCAAAAGGTGCTGGCACAGCATCCTGGCAAGCCTGGATTCTGCCTCACCAGCGGGGTGTGATGTATCATGACAAGTGGAACAAAATAGGTTCAGCCTCAGGAGGGGGAAGCAGTGAGAAAACTGGGACTGGTAGTCCTGGGGGAGAGATCGCCCCTCCTTGCGGCTTGCTCAAGGTGGACAGGAGTGAACGCAATACATCTGCTTGTGCTGTAGCTGAATGCACATGCTCTGTTAGACAGAATCCTGAAATCTCAGGCACAGGAGGGGAAGCCCATGATGGGTGGTGGAGCTTGCCCCCTTGTTCTTGTTTCCACCCTTGCAAGTAGAGCTCACACATGAGGCGTGTGTCTGATTAGCTACAATACAAACGGAAAGTGGGCCCCATGTCAGGCTGAAGACAGATTCCTGGTCCAAAGAGTATCAGTGCTGGTTAGGATGGGAGGACAGAAGGACCACAGACAGGGGAGAATGTCGCTAGGGGTGGATTGTCCTTGCCAGTCCTTGCTTCTCTTTCTGAATGGGCAAAGGATCTGCTGGAGACACAATACACCAGCTGGTTTCTGTATGTGTGTGTTTCATCCTCCCATTGGATTTTCAAGTGTGTATTCTAAGGAGGTGTGGGGGACTTGTACCAACTGATGGAGCCTTAGGAGTTCTGCTTGTGTCCCTTGGACTATCTGCTGGTGCTTTCAGGTCAGAAAGAGCTGCCAACAGTCTTGAATCTGATGTCTTGCACCAAGTGGATGCAGTCTAGACTTGGGGGACTCCAGAGGAACGCCAATCCCAATCTTCTGGTTAGCAAGTGAGAGCAACTGTAATGATTGCTAGTGGCAGTCATGGGCCATGATTCTCTAGGGAAGCACATGAAGTTTGTCTGGTCTGTTCCTGTATAGCTTTGCACTGGGAACCTGCTTCAGTTATACACAGGGAGCATCGATAAAGATTGCATCAGGTGTGTACACACTTGATGAGCAACGGGTGCTTCTGGATACATGGGTGAATGTATCTAGGGCTGACTTTGCAGGACCCCTAGGCCAAGTGACCTCTGGTGGGCTTCCTTTGGCAGCAGGTCTGTTGGGGTTTTCTGGTAGCAGTCGATCAAGCTAGACCAGATGGCCAAGTCTAACTGCCATTTTAATTTCCCACAATGCTCCAGAACTATACTTTTTCAGATCCACCATGGCAGATTAATATGGGAACAGGTGCAACCACCCACCACAGCTCCAAGTTCTGAGCTTGATTTGATGTTGAATGGGAGGTGGACAGGTCAGCATCAGCAGGGGCCATACTGGAATCCTGGTAGTTGGCCATGAATGCCAGGTGCTGGCTCCAGCCCTCAATGTATGAGCACCCAAGCACACTGCTCAAAAGCAGCTGCACCTCTCCAGCATTTCTGGGCACGGTTGCACATGCTCATTGATTCAGTGCTAATTCATAAGTTATTGATGGGGACAATTAGGTACATTTGATGTCCTTCTGGCTAAAGGAAAACATTTTGTTTGCAGGTGGTTGAGGCCAAAGGTTCTCCCTCTGTCTTCTTATATTGTAAATAGATTACTAACTGGCTCTGCACTGTCCTGTGTGACCATGGATCAGTTTGCTCCAATTGTATATATTTGCATAATTATGATGATTTCAATAAATAAAGCCTGTTTTGATTATAGGTGGCTTTTGGATTCCCTTGCAGAATTTGTAAGTGTGATGTTTCTAAGTATATAACAGACTGGAAGAATGCAGAGTTATCTTAAAACACAGCTTTGTTTTTAGGAGCATTTAAGAATTGTCTCTTGTGTAACAACCAAAGGTCTCTGGAACTGCTCAGGTCATGTGATAAGGCAGCACAAGTCCTCAGATTTGCCAGTTGCATTTACCTGGGGCATCTTGGGGTGGGCAATTGGTGATCCTCCAGACCGTTTGGCCTCC
>NW_025335356.1:686783-690614 GCF_004798865.1 Varanus komodoensis
ACCATGCCACCTGTGAGGGTACGAGGAGGTCCTTCAAGGACACAGCCAACACCCCCAGAGGGCTTTTCCATAGCTGCAGTGGAGATTCCATCTATTTCCCCACCAAACAGGTGCTGACCACTGGCACAGGCTTGCCACCCAGTCCCTTTCAACCCATCCCAGGACAGCTGCACACATGACTTAAATGCTGTGCAGAGCAGCTACAGCTTGTGAGTGTTCTGACTCTAGTGTAGGTGCCATGCACACAATATGGATCATCAAAGCCACCCTACCCCACTTCTAGTGTCCAAATCCAGACTGAGTGAGCTGCACCTACAGTAGAGGATGGGTTAATACAGGACATTCCCAAACTATGTCCTGTTTTCATCTTCAGTAATGGTGGTGTGGAGTTAATTTCATAAAGCGTTAAGAATTCGTTAAGGATTTCCCCAGAAAGGAAACAAAGTAAACATTTTCATGAGCTGAAGCATACACTCGAACCAGGATGATCGTCCTCAGTGACTTAAAAGCACCAGTATCGACCTGCAATTCATTTTCTGCATAGGTGAGACTATCCAGTGAGCTGAGGATGGTGAGAATGGGATGCCCTTGTGGATGACACATGTTGCTGATGTCACTGGGAGGAAACTCTGCATGTAAAGAGAGGGGGGTTTGGCACAACCTTTGTTGGGTTGTCCCAGGTGATTCCAGTCCTTCAACTTAGGACAGAAGCATCATGAATGCATCATAGGCCGGCTCCTGCTCCGAGTCCTTAGAAATGGAGCTTCAGAACTATTCCACAGAGCCTAACATCCAGCCAGGGAATGTGTCCACTGGTTCTCTCCTTGGCTCTAAGGGGCTGCCAAAATTTCATAGTGGATTCAAGGAAAGCTTTCCAGAAGCACGTCAAAGGCATTCAACCTACAGGGGGTGGGTTCACTGGACTGTATGGATCTGTGGACTCTTCTTTTGGAGCAAGGCATCTGGAAGAACTTCAGCTCATCCCTAAGAGGGATTATTAGGCTCCCTCCCCTCCACCCAGATGATGTCCCACTCACCTAGGAATCCAGCTTGGACTGCATGGGATCCTCAGTTAGAGGCCTCAGAGCCTTGTTGTCTCTCTCCTGGCATTCCCACAACTCTTGGTTGGGGTGGGGCAAGAGAATGCCCCAATGGAGGCATTGGCTGTTAGAGTAAGGTTATTAAGCAACCTGAAATGTTTAGGGAGTGGGGGAACCAAGCACAGCAGACTCAATACAGTCAAAGGAATGGACACTACATTCCCATGTCTTGCTGCAGTGCAAGAGGTGATGTTTGAGTCTGGGAACTGCAGATAGGTCAGTCTGACATCAGTCCCTGCAAAACCTCTGGAGCAGATTATAAAGCCCCCAGCATGCAAATACCTTGAAAGCAATACCATGATGACTAGACACCAAGATGGATTTCTCAAGAATAAAACCTGCCAGGCTAATCCAATTCCCTTTGTTTGAAAGTGCGACCTTCCTAATGAACTGTTGGAAGACTGTGGACATAATCTATCTTGATTCACCAAGCTTTTGAGAAAGTGCCCCATGATTAACAAATTAGGCAAAAGTGGACTGGATGGAACAGCTCTCAGGTGGATCTACCATTAGTTACAGAGTTGGACGCAAAGAGTGCTCATCCATGGCACCTTTTCTAATTGGAAAGGGTTAAGAAGGGTGGTCCTGCAGGGTTCAGTCCCAAACCTAGTGCTTTCCAATGTTTCTTTTGATGTTTTTAGTTGAGGAAGTGCTGAGAACGATAGCCATATGTGCAGATGACACAAAATGTGGTGTGGTAGCTAATACTCTGGAAGACTGAGAGAAGTTTCAAGGTGAACCTGATAGAATGGAGTGCTGGGCTGAAAACAACAGAAGGGAAGAATCATGTGGAGGTTATGCCTCTCCATCCTGTCCGGTTTCCATTGAAAGCCCAGTACAATATAAAGTGCCCTTTGAAAGCCATATCCAGAATACATCATAAAGGATCAAATGGGGTTGAAGGAGGTGTTATGTTTTACCACAAATTTTGATTAAAAATGGGTGGGCGAACCCCAAGGCCTCTCAGTAAGCACAAAGTGACTGATCTCGGGTGGAAGAGGCATGATCTGAAGGCAGAAAATGAGAATTCAGCATCTCTAGTGATCTGAGACACAGTCCAGAGGCCCGAGGGCTCATTCTGAGCATGCAGGCAAGAGCTGACTTGTTCATTCCGCTTGCAGAAGAGCTGCCATGCTCCTTTAAGAGATCCCAGGCCCCAGACAGAGGCAGCCAAGTTGGGGGAGGCAGCGGATGGTGGAGACTCTGAAGCAGAGGTGAATTTGAGGTGAGTGGCCAACCGTTTAGGGATATGCAGGAGGGCTTGTGTGGCTTGCCCTTCTTCACAATCCCACCAAATATAGTATATCTGCTTAAAGCTCTGCGATGCTCTCATTTCTGAAACCTGCCTGGAGCAAGTTCTCCAGCACCTGAACGGAGCATCACCCCCAGCTTACAGGTGTGCATGCCACACCTGGGGCTTTGTGGATGGGTCCTGTAAATCCAACTCAAACGTTGTAGGGCGAGGGCCAATTTGTGGAGCCTTAGAGGGTGGAGGGGGAGCAGGGCACCCTTGGCTCTCAAGGACTGCCCCTTCTCTTGAGTATGGACCATTCCCTTTTACAGATCAGGGAAGAATTTCCCAGTGGCCTTAGCTGAGCACTTTAACTTTCAGGAGAAAAATTCTACTCCTTCCTGGCCACGAAACAAAAGGAATGGTGGGAGATTTTATGTAAGAAGAGAGAGAGGGTGGGGGTGAACTATGGCCACTGGTAAATATTCTCTGTGCCCTCTGAAGTCCCAGTCTCTCCTCCACTACGCAGTGAAGGAAAGGGGTCTCTCTGGGAGAAGCAGGAACTGCACCATGTTTGAACCTTCAGTCATAATTCTGAGATGTTTTCAGAGTGAATTCTAGGTTAGGATTCTTAAGGGGTATGGCAGAAGTGTTATACATTACCATGCACCACACAATCAAGGTAAAGAACATCTCCATGATAGGCAGGCATGAAGTAAATACATTTGAAGCTCCAGCAGATATGCTGTTGTGCAGAGGGAGAATGATGGTGGAGGACTGATTTCCTTCTCTGAGGCTGGAATGCTCTCTCAAGCCCAGGAAGAATCCTGTGTCCACCCAGGCATGGTCTCAGAGCCTTTGGATCTCTTCTTTAGTCTCTGAGACCTTCTAGACCTGGAAAATTGGCTCACCTTCCTTCTGGTGGTCAAACACAAGACACTCCTTTGACGTGCAATTCTTTTCTGGAAATTTGACAGATTACAGGGTAGGACAAACTACACTTCTCCCAAATTGAGGGAGAAGCACCTGTCATTTCAAGAATTCAGTTCCACCGGGAAACTTCCCTCCACCCCTGCCTTTCAGTAAAGCATCTGACTTCCCCTCCTGGGTAATTCTTGCTGATTGAGGGCAAGCTGGTGGGAATGGTGGTGTCCAGTTACCTGGGTAGCTCCTTTCTCCCTTTACCTCCTTACCTTGTCAAGGAGAGGCTTTAAACCTCATCTGTGACAAAGGCGGTGGCGAGGAACGCCTTCCTTCAGCTTCAGCTAATTAATCAGCTGCGCCTCTACCTGGAGTACGACTGCCTGGCGACGGTGACACACGCGCTGGTGACTTCCTGCCTAGACTTCTGTAACGTGCTTTACGTGGGGCTTCCCCTGAAGACAGTCTGAACACTTCAATTGGTGCAAAATAGAGCTGCCAGGTTGCTGACGGAGGACTGGAGTCATGTGAGCATAACTCCCCGTCCCCGTCAGCAACCTGGCAGCTCTATTTTGCACC
>NW_025335357.1:0-6216 GCF_004798865.1 Varanus komodoensis
AATGTTAAGATGGTGGGACTAGCTGTTCTGCTGCCAGTCTTGCAGTTGGCTATTGCATGCAAGGCCCGTTCTACGGGCTGCATGATCCCTGGTGATCCACTTCCCATATTCCACCAACTGTATCAGCCTGGCAACTTTGTCATAGGCGCAATTGTCTCTCAGGTCTACTTCTTTCACAACAGCCCATCCTTCGTAGAGGAACCCACACAGATGCTCATTGACGAACCTGTGTAAGGATGCTTGTTTCCTTTTTCCAGCATGTCAATGTCATAGGAACTGGGAAAAAAGAATTATTCAGGAGACGCTCATGTAATTAGACTTGCTTTCCAGAGCAAGAAAAATCAGATTGTAGTTCAGATTAGAGGTTGTTACTTATTCTGTGTGCCTTGCCCTTTGCATATTGATAATTGAATCGAAGGACATAAGATGGTTACTGGAAAGGCATAAGGTGGAATGTACTCATGCTTTCTTTGACTCAAGTTCTTCATATGAAGATTTGGAGTGGGAAACAGTAAGCATATTCGATGATTAAAAAAAATTATGGGGAACAAGTGTAATGGCAAATTTCCTATCGTCCTTGATTTTACCTTTTAAGAATGTCACATAAATAAAGCGTTTCATGTAAATAATTGTGCTTGAATGTGGAGTTTTGGTTGAAAGCTTGAAGTAGAATGACATAGGGGTGAAATAAATAGTTTCTTATTTTATTATGCTGAGAACTCTCCTTGCAGTTCCATGCCGAAGATGTACCAGCACATCCTGGCCTTGTCCTTTGCTGTAGACGAGATCAACAAGAATCCCAATATCCTGCCAAACCTTACTCTGGGCTTCCACATTCTCAATGGCTACTACATTGCGAGGATGACTTATAAGGCCTCCATGGGACTCCTATGCACATACCACAGATTTGTGCCCAATTTCAGGTGTGGTACTCAGAAAAAAATAGCTGCCGTTATTGGAGGACTTGCAACTGAAGCCTCTGAAATTATGGCCATCATCACTGCCATGTACAAGATCCCACAAGTATGTTCTTTCCATGGAATTTTGGAAATTTCATAAGACAGAAGTTGACATTATCTCCTAATCCATCTCTGTACTTTGATGCGTTTGATTTCAGCTCACTTATGGGTCATTTTCCCCAGTACATGGTGACAAGACACAATTCCCCTTTTTGTATCAGATGGTGCCCAGGGAATCCCATCAGTATCTGGGGGTTGTGCGCTTACTTCAGCATTTTGGATGGACATGGATTGGGCTGCTGGCTGTGGATGATGACTATGGGGACAAGTTCTTGCAGACTGTGGTCCCACTGTTTTCCCAGAATGATATCTGCTATGCCTTCATATTTCACTTGCCAGAGCGGACTTATTTGGATAAGTATACAGGCCGGCTTTTAGAAGTGATAGGAAATTATGCAGTTCTCGTGGAAAGAAGAGTTAGTGCCTGTTTTGTACATGGAGAACCCCCATCCTGGCAGAATCTGAGAATGATGTTCTTGACAGCACCAATTTTGGCATGGCCACCCTTGGAGAAAGTGTGGATTGCGACATCCCAATGGGATTTTGAATCGCTCTCTATTCAAAGAATGTGGGACATCCAGCATTTCCATGGTGCCATAACCTTTGCCGTTCACTCCAAGCAGCCACCTGGATTCCACACACTTGTGCACACCATGAAGCCTCCCTGGAGAAAAGAAGACATATTTTTTCAGAATTTCTGGGAGCAGGCATTTCACTGCCCTTTCAACTCTTCCCACTTACATGTGGAAAGCAGGAAGTTGTGTACTGGGGAGGAAAGGTTGGAGACACTTCCAGGTACATTATTTGAAGGGAAGATGACTGGCCACAGTTACAATGTCTACAACGCTGTATATGCAGTAGCACACACAATGCATGCTGCATTCAGTTGGAGTTCAAAATGTGGAAGAGGCAGAGGTGACTGGGCAAGTCATGATGCAGAGCCATGGCAGGTGAGGAATGCTCAATGACAGAAGATTGTTTTTGCACAATGAGATCATCCTTGTCACACACACACACACACACACACACACACACACACACACCCATGGACCTTAGATAATGTGCTACATCTCACTGCAGCATTCTGACTCCCTGGTGTGTTGCTGCACAAAGGTGACCATCTACCTTTCCTGTGCAGAAGTAGTGAAATTTCTCCTTTTTTTTTTCTTTTTTCCTGTAAGGAGAAGAGAAAATGTTTGTATGTGACAGGGATCCTAGTGGCTGCATTAATGGTAACACCAAATGCACACTTGATTGTTTTGATCATTTGCCACCCAACACCACTGATCAATTTCTGAGGGTGCTTCTTCTCACCTTAACCCAATAATCCCTTGCTGATCTTTTCTGTTCAACACTAGTATTATGACATTGCATTTATAACCCACCCTTCTTCCTCTTTCAAAGAACCCAAGCTGGCTCACTGAATTCTCCTCCTCCCAATTTAGCCTCACAACAGCAACCCTTTGAGATCAGTCAGACTAAGCACTCTTAACCAGCACTCCACATTGAGTATTTATGTTGTGACACATGGTTTGCATGTTTTGTGCATATCCAGCTTAGTACATAGAAGGATGTTAAAGGTAGAAAAACCGGCATCTCCAAATAAGATGTGGTGACTGGTAATTATTCTCCCATGATTTCTAAAAAGCAGGCAAGCATATGATTCAGAGATGTGGAAAGCTGTGTCCACTGTGCCTTTGAGGCTACACAGAATTCCTTGAAAACCCTGGCATCAAACCCCACAGGAGAAAAATTAGTTGAAAGAGGGAGACAGGAGTTTTTGGACTCATGGCCATGCCAGAAGCTTACTTCTTGGAGCAGGATAGCACCATATCTGGAGCTGGTTGGCTGGCTGGGGAAACAGGGGTAGCAAGAGGAGACCTTTGTGACATTCACCATCCCTCAAGAACCATCACCTGAAGCACATAGTTTAGCAAGTCTTAGG
The DNA here is from genome assembly GCF_004798865.1 of Varanus komodoensis. Taxonomy (NCBI): domain Eukaryota; kingdom Metazoa; phylum Chordata; class Lepidosauria; order Squamata; family Varanidae; genus Varanus; species Varanus komodoensis. The sequence goes on from NW_025335357.1 coordinate 2,965, forward strand.
AAATGGCTGCTGTATGCACCATCTACTTTAAGAGGAGAATGTGCTTGATGAACTTTTACTTCTGTCTGTCTGTCTATCTGCATGATTCTATATTTATATAAGTATAACAATATTTTCATGATTTTCTTTTTCAACATAGCTCCATCATTTTCTGCAGGGAATCTTGTTCAACAACAGTGCTGGAGATACTGTGAGTTTTGATGAAAGTGGAGAATTGGTGGCAGGTTTTGATGTTATAAACTTGGTAACCTTCCCAAATAACTCTTTTGTTAGAGTGAAAGTTGGAAGACTGGAGCCGTGGGCTCATCCAGGGAAGGAACTGACCCTCCATGATGATCTAATTGTGTGGCACAGGAGTTTTAAACAGGTCTGGTTGAGTTACTGTACTCGAATGTAAGAAATAATTGAAAATGTTATTTTGTCCAGATGTGAGTTCTGTAGCACTTCAGGATTTTTGTTGTCCTGGATCACATTCCCCATTTTGAGACAAGCAAAACAGAACAAAACCTCACTTTTCCATCTGAAGGAAACAAATTGTTGAGGGGTAACTTGTGATCTTCACCTAAGCATTGCAGGTACTCTAGGTAATACATCCCTGATGAATGACTGCCAAATGTACAATGTGGTAAGTCACTTCCTACCAGTCCCACATCAACTGGGCTCTTGCATTTTTCTTTTTCTGCAGCTGAGGATTCCAAAAGCAGAGGCAGTCATACCCCATAGTAGGCAAAAACCAAACTATATATGAAAACAAAGGACTGAACTGTTCCTTTACAGCCACCAAGAACATCTCCATTTCCATGGTGAAGTGAGGTGGAGCAAAGTAAAGTTTTGTCTGTGACTGCCTGAGCCATATCTACTTCTCTGAAAGCCTCTGAGTGTATTCCAATTGTAAATCTGCTAAAACCTCATCTCAATTCTACTATAGACAGCTCCTTGATTTCCTGGCAGATTCAATTTGCTAAACAACTGTTGGGTGAGCTGCTTGGGGAGTTGTGTTCTGAAACAGCATGCGAGATGGACTCTGTCTTTCTCCTGTGTCCATGAAGATCTAGTCCTTCCTCACCAACTGCACAGTATTCTTTTTGATGGGCCAATTGTGACAGGGAATTGTAGAATGAGAGTAATCAAGCAATTCTGTAAATGTGTACTCATATAGACACAATCCTCATTGCAGTGGGGCTCACTCCTTGGTAAATAGATAAATGTTTGCTCCTTAAGCGCCAAAAAGAAACTTGACTGGAATGATTTCTTTGCAGTCCAAGGGATGCTCAGGCTTTTCTCCAACACCATAACTCAAAAGCATCAACTATTCTGCATTCTTTATGGTACAACTCTCACAGCCATACCTTACAACTGGGAAAACTATAGATTTGACTGGATGAACATTTGTTGGCAGGGTGATGTCTTCGCTTTTTAGTATGCTGTCTAGATTTGTCATAGCTTTCCTCCCAAGGAGCAAGTGTCCTTTAATTTCTTGGTTAGAATCACTGTCTGCAATGATCTTGGAACCCAAGAAATTGGAATCAGTGGCTACTTTCATTTCTTCCCTTCGATGTACTAAAAAGTGATAGGGCTGGGTGCCATGATCTTAGTATTTTTAATCCTGAGTCTTCACTTTCTTCCATTAGAGTGATATCATCTGCTTATCTGAGGTTGTTGATATTTCTCCCGGCAATCTTAATTCCAACTGGTGATTCATCTAGTCCCGCGTTTCCCATGATGTGCTCTGCATATAAGTTAAATAGGCAGAGTGACAGTATACAGCCTTGCCAAACTCCTTTCCCAATTTTGACCCAATCAGTGGTTCCGTGTCCAGTTCTCACTGTTGCTTCTTGACCCACATATAGGTTTCTCAAGAGACAAATAAGGTGGTCTGGTACTCCCATTTCTTTAAGAACTTGCCACACAAGTTTGTTGTGATCTACACCATCAAAGCCTTTAGTGTAGTCTATGAAGTAGGAGGAGATATTTTTCTGGAACTCCCTAGCTTTCTCCATGATCCAACATATGTTGGCAATTTGATCTCTAGTTCCTCTGCCTCCTTTAAACCCTGCTGTACTTCTGGTAGTTCCTGGTCCACATACTGCTGGAGCCTAGCTTGAAGGATTTTGAGCATAACTTTGCTAGCATGTGAAATGAGTGCAATGGTGCAGTAGTTTGAACATTCTTTGGCATTTCTGTTCTTTGGGATTGGAGTGTAAACTGCCCTTTTCCAATCCTGTGGCCACTGTTGCTTGTATATTTTTCTAGCATTTTAACTGCATCATCTTTTAGTACTTTTTGTAGCACATAGTGCCGGCATTAATTTTAGAGAAGAGTGTGCATGTGTATGGTCAAGGTGGTGAGGGACTTTATTATCAACTGAATGCTACCAGCAATTCAATTCCTTCATTACATAGTCCATGACATTCAATAAATGACAATACACATCATGACTCTACAGTTTTCAACCAAACACAAAGCAAGGAACGCCTGAGCTAAGATCACAGATATTAATACCAAACTGTTCCTGAGGAAGTGAAAGTGAAATTCTCATTCTACCAAAGCAGATAAAATATGTGGAGTAGATGTGGATAATAAGATGCAGAGGAGATTATTGGTTGTGGAGAACTTACTATCATCTCTTTCGAGAGGAGAGGAGAGGAGAGAAGAGAATTTCTAGCAGGTTCCCACCAGAAGTATTTCAATATTGCTTTTATTATGTCCTTCTGGCACGGTCACTGCATATGTGCAGTGTATGGCATGTAGTACAGGATACTAATATTCATGATGACACCTCCCCTGAACCAGGAAAAAGGTATGCAATCCACCTAGGAACTCAAACATATGCAACCCTCTAAACAAACGCTCTTAAATCAAACAAGGAATCAGTGAATTAATCCTTAACTCCTCAGTTTTCATTCACAACTCTCCTCCATTTTAGTAGTTAGGTCAAAATTGCCTTCTCTTAAATTCATTTTATGTTTTCTTTTCTACTTGTCATCCATAGGATATTAATTTCCTGAATTATTTCAAGAAGAGCATGTTTGATGCCAAAAAGGGGTCTTGTCAGGATCACCTGTCTAATCTGTCTAATGAATTACAACTACCAGGTAGTACTTGTAGGCAAAACATTTTCCTGGTGATTATTGTTGAGCAGTGAATCACTGATTCATCATACTCATGATGCCTGCCCCATGCCCCCAAGACTCATTCCAAGGTATCAGGCTGCTTTCTATACATAAGATGCTGAAAGTACACTCAGTAATG
>NW_025335357.1:6465-13793 GCF_004798865.1 Varanus komodoensis
AGAGGCCTTAGGAAATGATACATAGGGGTGTGTGTGTGTGAGAGAGAGAGAGGATGAGAGGGAATGAGAGAGAGAGAGAAGATGTAGATGAAGGTAGATATATATGTTGCAGAAGAAGATATAGAAAGAATCCAGCCTGGTCTGAATTTTATTTCTGTTTCTGTCCATTCTTCTGCAAGCAAAACATTTAATGGCATGGAGAGAAAAAGCCATCAGTTTGAGACTCACAGTTCAAAGTGGTTGTGAGGCCAGTAAGAATGTACACTGGCAAGTGTAAGGACAACAATGTGCAACAAGAGCAAGAATTACTTCCCTCCCAGTAAAGGTTATGCTGAAAAGCACATATAGATATTGTTTCTGGAACTTCTGACCTTGCTGTAGGTGCCTGGAAGGGAGCAATTCAAAGCCCAGCATCTACTTAATTCTTCACCTCATTGATGAAATTCTTAAGCATAGGACAACAGCTTCTAAAATAAATCTAACTTGGAGTACATGAAATTGAAGGGCTCGGATAGATCAGTGCAAACTACCACCACAGTATTTCCAAAGTATTGGTAGATGCGATGGTAACCCTGATTGAGGATCAGTGCTAACTCTCCCAGAATGCCATATTCATGTAGCATGCTATACTTAAATTATAGCCATGCAGGAATGAAGTTATCTTTTTAGCAAAGAGGACTGCAGAGGAGGATCACTCAGATCATGGCCCAGCTGAGGTCTTGGCTTTCTGCTGCTTTTCTCATTCTGGCAATAGTCCTGATTCCACTCTCCCCAATGATCAGGATCAGGGACAGAGTTTGAGGCTCTCAGCAATCTCCTCTTGTCTTCCAGTAGCCTTTTGGTTCCCTAATGACTCTGACAAATAATATTGAAGGTAATAAGTATCCTTTTCCTATATGTCAGATTGACATAAAATGAAACCCAAAGACTACTAAGGGAACATTTCAAAAGATGAGGTCTGACTCATGTGCTTCACGGCTCATTGCAATAATAATCCTTCACACCTACCCATTGAGTACAATTGTGGGCATGTTTTAGGCATTTCCCTATATTTGAAATGAATGATTGCATTTCAAGGTAATGAATCTGATTTCTGTTGGAACTCTTGCAGGCTTAGGATCACAGCTAATCCTCCTCTTTCCCCTCCTCCATCTTCTTCTTTCAGATATGGATGCCTGCATGGAATGTCCAGAAGATCAATATTCCAGCAAGAACCAAAATCTATACCTCCCCCGTGTTCTGAGCTACTTCTCCTACAAAGAACCTTTAGGAATAATCTTCACTATAGTGGCTATTTCCTTCTCTTTGATGACAACCTCAGTCCTGGGAATCTTTCTGAAGCACAAGGACACGCCCATCATCAAAGCCAATAACCAGGGCCTTACCCTCATCCTCCTCATCTCCCTCCTGCTTTGCTTCCTCTCCTCCTTGCTCTACATTGGAAAGCCTGGAAAGGTTGCCTGCATCATCCGAGAAACTGCCTTTGGCACCATCTTCTCTGTGGCCATTTCTGCTCTCTTTGCAAAAACTATGACTGTAGTTGTAGCATTCATGGCAACCAAACCCAGATTCAGAATGAGGAAATGGGTGGGGAAAAGAATAGCAATTGCTCTTGAGCTTTCTGGCTTTCCTGTACAAGCAGTCATTTGCATACTTTGGCTAATTACTTCTCCCTTCCCAGATGTGAATCGGTACTCAGCAAAGGACCAAATCATCCTGGAATGCAATGAGGGCTCAGCTGTGATGTTTTACTGTGTCTTGGGCTACATGGGCTTGCTGGCCATTGCCAGCTTTACTGTGGCTTTCCTGGCCAGGAAGTTGCTGGACACTTTCAATGAAGCCAAATTCATCATGTTCAGCGTGGTGATCTTCTGCAGTGTGTGGTTCTCCTTCATCCCAACCTACTTGAGCATCAAAGGAAAATACCTGGTAGCTGTGGAGATCTTCTCCATCTTAACCTCCAGTGCTGGCCTATTGCTTTTCATTTTTTCTCCCAAATGCTTCATCATTTTAATGAGGCCTGAGTTAAATGACTAGGAACATCTGATAAGAATGGAAAAATCTGGGCCGATGTTCTATTCCACTCTAATGCACTTTTAAATTGAGTATCTCAGCTGAGTGCAGACCCTAATTGTAATGCTAGGAAGCTCTAAGTCCTGTAGTGAGACTAGAACAATTAAACTGTCTTAGAAAGGGTTTACTTTTGTCAAGTACACTGTCTTCTATGGAACAGAAGTTTTAATTATTTGGTTTCTGGAATGCAACATTCCCACCTCCATATGGTGTTCTGTTTTTGTATTATGTTCATGAGAAAGTCTCTGTATCCATGGTGCATCTCCATTTTTAGGTGACTGGGTTTTCCCAAATCTCTGCATTTTTTTCACATGAGCCTTTTGTTGAGAAAATGGGAATTCAAACTACTCATTTTCCTACATTCAACATTGGCTGGACTTTATGACAGAAATATGCTTGCCTAGCTTTTCAGAAGGGGTAAAAGAGGCACTGAAACAGGGTTATATACCTCTCCATATATCATCCAGCAATCATTGTGTATTCTGTCCTTTAATACCTTAGTGGTATTAAAATACATAAGTGGTGGTGGTGCTACACCTCATGAACATGACAACAGGGGTCAGGACAAAGTCAGGGATTGTGAGGATTGGGGAAAGTATGACTTGGTCTTGTTTCACAGCACCTCTACAGCAGCCATGAAGACCATCCTGGGTCACCCTGAAACACCCTGGCAGAAGAGGCTCTGCTGAAGTTGCAACAGGTCCCGCAAGCCATCAATGGATAGTATATTGTTACAGTAATCCAAATGAGATACGAATGGACTGATCAAATAAGAAATGACTGTGGCAATGTTAATGGACTATGAGATAGAACAGTAAAATACAAAATAGGTACTTTGAACACATCCGGTTTGGGAAATAAAGCAGAAGAAATTGCAGAAATAATGAAAAGAAGAGGGATCAAGACAATGGGACTAGCATATATAAGACACAAAGGGCACGACAGTAAGAAACTTCACAAAGGATACTCATTTTTCTGTTCAGGAGGGACCACATCAAAGAAAGGAGTAGGTTTCTTGGTACACCCAAACATAGCACAATGTGTACTCGACATCAATAACTACTCAGACAGAATAATAATATTGAAAATCAAGAAAGGAGTGCAAATTGAAAAATATGTACAATTATATACCCCATGCAATGATAGCTATGCAGAACAAAAGGATGAGTTTTTTTGATGAATTATATGAAGTGATAGAAAGTGGAAGCTAATACTACACTGTAGTAATGGGAAATTTCAATGGTAGAGTGGGTACCAACAGAAGAGTGTATGAACATTTCATTGGCCCCCATGCTGCCAAGAACAATAAAAGGAATGAAAATGGGCAAAGGAAGAAGACCCAATAAAAACCATGAAATGATTAAGATAGCAAAACTTAAGCAAGAAGAAATAGTAGAACAACTACAACAAAAAGTGGTTACGGCATTTAACCAAGAGTCACTAGAGGTGGCGAACATGGAGGATGAATGGAAGGAACGTAGAATTAGCCTGCTTAACACTGCAGAAGAATTATGCAGAAAAAAGGAAAGTGGAAAAGGACAGAATGGGACCAAACACACTCCACGGTGGTGTGAAGAAGATAAAGCATCAGTAAAGTTGAAAAAAGAGTTAAATAAATGTTGGATAAAATCAGGGAAAGAAGCAGTTTATATAAAATATAGAAGGGGGACTTCCGAGAAATCATGATTTGATGAAGCAGCAGTGAATGTTGCTGCTTTTTGCTTTACCATGTTTGGGTGTTTATAAATCACCCTGAGGGGAGTTTACCGCTCTAAATGACAGGTGAGCATCAAGACTTTCAGTTGACAACTCTGATTACATCAAGATGGTCTGATTAGGTAAACTGGAAACAATTAAAAGAATTTGACCACCACACTTACTCCTTTTTCTTTTATTCTTTATTGTTTCTTTTTACATTATGCCATTTTCTTTGCCAAGGGAATAGCACACCAATCTGGTGAAGTTTGGACTCAAGGCATTTTAGTTTGCATATTTTGAAAGGATTTTGATACAGATAACTCTGTTGATAGACAACTTCTAACCTGCAAACTGTTTAATGTCTTTAGTTTAGGACTAAGAGTTAAGAATAGTGTAAGCTGATCTTGGAATGAGAATACTAGCTGGGGGAATCATTGTGCTTAATTGTGCCTTTTGAATTGAGATGAAAGGCATCAGTGCTTTTGGACAGCTCAGACTTGAGCTGAGATATTGGCTGTGATTCAGATTTTAAGGCATTTCTGTTTGTTTGTTTGTTTAAAACATTTGTATGCTGCCCAATTGCTGGGAGGTTAAAACATCTGTATGCTGCCCAATTGCTGGGAGGTTCACAACACAAGACAAAAACACAATAAAAATAATAAAAACCATATTATACTACATATTAAAAACAACAATAAAATACAGTACAACATACAAAACAAAGATCAATGGTAATTAGTTATTAAAATGTTTTTTTTTAAGGTCTTCACCTGACACTAAAAAAAATATAAAAAAGACACCAGACACCAGCAGCTGCAGAAAAGTCTCTCCTCCTAGTGGCCATCCCTCTCACCTCCCTAAGGGATGGCTCACTCAGGAGGGCCCCCAGCATAGATCTCAAAGGCCAGGTAGGGACATATGGGTCCAGGTGCTCCCTAAGATAACTGGGGCCTAAGCCATTTAGTACTTATCTGCTTGTAAAGGACTTTGAAAGGGGTACTCTCCTACTTAATTTTGCAGCTGTAAATTGTCCGATACTTTTATTCAAGAATCTCAGACACTATAAACAAGGATCCTCAAAATTTTGAATAGTTGAAAGGTCCCAGTGATGGGTGCGGGCCGCCAAGCAGGTGAGGGTGGGGGGAGCGGGCCAGGGCGGTGAGGGGTGTGTGTGTGCGGAAAGGCAGGGACATGTCTGTGCAGAGATCATTTTGACCCAGTGAGTCCAAAATGATCTCCTTGTGAGCAAGCTGGCACCTCAATGCTGGCTTGCTCACAAGGAGATTATTTTGAACTTACTTGGAGAAAGGATATCCCGGCAAGGTGCTGGCTTGCTTGCAAGGAGATCCTTTTTTCTGAGCGAGTCCAAAATGATCTCCCCCTCACTCGAAGAAAAGGATCTTCCGGCAAAATGCCAGCTTGCTCACAAAGAGATCCTTTTCTCTGAGCAAGTCCAAAACGATCTCTCTGTGAGCAAGCCGGCACCTTGCCGTGTGTGCACATGCGCACACACGCATGGGGAGCTATAGCAGGCCGGATGAATTGGCATGGAGGGCTGGATCCAGTCTGGGGCCCATAGTTTGAGGACCCATGCTATTAACTGACCTTGGCTGAAGCACACTAAAGTGAACGAGATGGTTCTTTCCCCCTTCATCACCATTTTTTAAGGGAGCTGCCAGTTGTTCAAGTCTGGTGATATTTTGATCTAAACTATACATGATTTGCTGCAATTATATATCTCCCTAATGAACTCCTTCATGGATCACTGCCTTGTCATGGCAAAGGGGCTTGCGTAGCTCAATAAAGCTATGAGCTATGCCATGCAGGGCCACCCAAGATGGACAGGTCATAGCAGAGAGCTCTGACAAAACGTGATCCACGGGAGAAGGAAATGGCAACCCACTCCAGTATCTTTGCCATGAAAACCCCATGGACAGTACCAAAAGGCAAAAAGATATGATGCCGGAAGATGAGCCCCTCAGGTTGGAAGGTGTTCAAATGGGGAAGAGCGGATGGCTAGTACTAATAGCACCAGAAAGAATGAAGTGACTGGGTCAAAGCCGAAAAGACACTCAGTTGCTGATGTATCTGGTGGTGAAAAGAGAGTCTGAAGCTGCAAAGATCTATACTCCATAGGAACCTGGAATGTAAGATCCATGAATCAAGGCAAGCTGGATGTGGTCAAACAAGAGATGACAAGACTGAGCAATGACATCTTAGGAATCAGTGAACTAAAATGGACAGGAATGGGTGAATTTAATTCAGATGACCATCAGGTATACTACTGCGGGCAAGAATCCCTCAGAAGAAATGGAGTAGCTTTCATAGTCAATGAAAGAGTAGGAAAAGCAGTACTGGGATACAATCTTCAAAATGACAGAATGATCTCAGTTCGAATGCAAGGAAAACCATTCAACATCACAGTAGCCCAAAACTATGCCCCAACCACTGGTGCTGAAGAGGCTGAAGTTGACCGGTTCTATGAAGGCCTACAACACCTTCTAGAATTAACTCCAAAAAATGTTGTCCTTATCATCATGGGGGATTGGAATGCTAAAGTAGGAAGCCAAAAGATAACCGGAATAACAGGCAAGTTTGGCCTGGGAGTACAAAATGAAGCAGGACACAGGCAGGTAGAATTTTGTCAAGAGAATACAATGGTCATAGCAAACACTCTTTTCCAACAACCCAAGAGACGACTCTACACATGGACATCACCAGACGGTCAACCCAGAAATCAGATTGACTATGTGCTCTGCAGCCGAAGATGGAGAAGCTCTATCCAGTCAGTAAAAACTAGACCAGGAGCTGACTATGGCTCAGATCATGAGCTTCTGGTTGCAAAATTTAGGCTTAAGTTGAAGAAAGTAGGGAAAAGCACTAGGCCACTCAGGTATGACCTAAATCATATCCCTGATGAATATACAGTAGAAGTGGCCAATAGATTTAAGGAATTAGATCTGATAGAGAGAGTGCCTGAAGAACTATGGACGGAGGTTCACAACATTGTACAAGAGGCAGCAACTAAAACCATCCCAAAGAAAAAGAAATGCAAGAAAGCAAAATGGCTGTCTGAAGAAGCTTTACAAATAGCTGAGGAAAGAAGGGAAGAGAAAGGCAAGGGAGAAAGAGAAAGATATAAACAATTGAATGAAGAATTCCAGAGAACAGCTAGAAGAGATAAGAAGGCCTTCCTAAATGAACAGTGCAAAGAAATAGAAGAAAACAATAGAATAGACATACCATGGAAAAAATAATATGATGTACCAGGGTGCCATATCAGGTCCACATGGAGGTGCCCACATGGTTCATGACATTCTGGGGATCCCAGTATTACAGTAAGATGGGGAAAATTGTTGAGTTTACATATGCAAATGTCAAAATAATTTCTGTATTATTTGGTGCTTCTTCCTCTCCTTAGCTTATATATGGCTCTGCACCAGCGATGAATGATAAAACCCCAGGCCTTTCCTTCTACAACATGACTCCGAGGGAGTCCCTTGAGTATGCAGGGATCCTCTCTTTGCTGCTGCAATTTGGGTGGACATGGATTGGGA
>NW_025335358.1:0-70627 GCF_004798865.1 Varanus komodoensis
TGGATATGGTACTCCCCCCGGCTGGGGTGGTTATCAGCCATATCATTACTTTCCTTGGGATCATAGATCACCATAGGTCCTGAGGGACGTACCATCCACATCGAGGCCTGTGGAGAGAAGGTGTCCAACCTCTCCTGAAACCTCCTCCTCAAGCGACCACTGTCGCTACGATGAAGACTCTGATGAGTTGGAGGTCAACTCGACATCCCCTGATGTGGCAGTTGCATATCAAGGGCCTGCTTCACCCGTCGAACCACATGTCTCCTTTACGGAGCTCATGTCCCGCCTCGTTCGGTCTCTTGAGATCAAAGCTCATCAGCAGCCAGGTCCTTCCACAGATCGGTTTTACAACGTCATTCAGGGAGAGCAGTCCGCATCCATAGCCCTGCTGCTAATAACTACATTTTGCCAGGCTATGGTCCAGCCCTGGGATCAACCAGCCCAACCACAAGCTACCTCCCACCGGTATGAGGCCATGTATAGAATTCGTGATGACGATATTCCCTTTTTGCTCCGTCACCCAAAACTGAACTCTCTTGTGGTTGAATCCTCCCTGGGCAGGGAGTCCAGGGTACATACTGCCCCTCGTGACAAGGAAGGGAGGAAAATTGATATGCTTGCACGCCAGGTCTATGCGGCCTCTGGGCTCGGCGTACACTTATCGAATTACGAAGCAACACTGGCGCATTACCAGTACTTTGTCATGCAAAAGCTGGATAATGTTGCTTCCTCCCTTCCAGACCACCAAGCCGACCTCACCAGGGTCTTCATTAAAGAAGCGATGCAGGTGGTGGTGCAACAGTTGTCTACTGCACGACACCATGTAGACACCGATTTGAGGGCCCTCATCAATGCCATCTCGTTATGCCGACATGCATGGCTGCACAACTGTAATTTCCCCAATGAGATGAAACGCAGAATAGAGGAAATGCCATTTGATGGTACCGGTCTGTTCCATCAGAAGACCGACCTCAAGTTAAAGGCAATACATGAATCGCACTGACTGCACGCCGCATGGAGCTCCCTCCGCAAAAGCGTAAGTGGCAGTGGCCTCAGTCTTCCTATCGGAACCAACAGTATTACCCTCGCCAGCAATATCAGCAACGGCAACGTCAGAGGCAACAACCGCAACAGCGCTTCTCCCAAGGCCGTTGACACTTTGATGCTGATAAACACCCACGTTGACGGTCCGGGTGAATCATCCTCTCTCTTCCAACACCACCTTCCCTTCTCCCTTTTGGGGACCGGCTCCAGGGCCGACTCCCCATTTGGGAGTCCATTACATCTGATAGGTGGGTGTTATTTATCATTCAGTTTGGATATAGGATAGAATTCGATGTCGTCCCTCCGTCGAGCCCGATCCATTTTACACCTTCTTCATTGGTGCTATGCGAAGAGGTCTCCCAGTTGCTTATCAAGGGAGCGATTCGACAATTATCCTGCTCGGAAGGATTGCATGGATTCTACTCCAGATATTTTACGGTCCCAAAAAGGGATGGTGGTCTTTGTCCAATTCTAGACTTAAGAACTTTTAATAAGTACATCAAACCAAGGAAGTTCCGGATGACCACTTCACAGAATATCTTTCCGTTATTGAAGAGGGAGGATTGGTTCGCCTCACTGGACTTGAAGGATGCCTATTTTCATATTTCTATCCATCCTTCACACAGACGCTTCCTACGTTTTACTGTCAGGTCCGATCTGTTCGAGTTCAATATTCTACCTTTTGGTCTGGCTACTGCCCCTCAAGTTTTTACGAAGAGTATGGCGCCAGTATGTGCACACTTAAGAACGCAGGGAGTGCAAATATACCCATATTTAGACGATTGGCTAATCGTTTCACAATCCGAACAAGGTCTTCTGTCTGCTATACAAGTGACCTGCGCTCAACTTGATGCTCTTGGTCTGTGCATTAACCGCGAGAAATCGTCCCTTATTCCCATGCAGGTCATTGACTTCATCGGGGCACGACTCGACACAGGAAAGAGCCTTTCTTCCACTGGAACGTCAAGATGCCTTATGCGACCACATTCGTCGGATCCGGCTGCACAGAACAGTCCCAGCCTTATCCATTCAGAGACTACTTGGGCATATGGCTGCTGCAGTTGCCATTGTCCCGTATGCCAGGCTGCATATGCTGCCCATTCAACTGTTTTTCAACACCGCATTTCACCCACAACAGGATCCTGCCACCAAGCTGATCCGGATTCCGTTTGCAATCCTTCGTACTCTAACTTGGTGGACCATCCCAGGCAACCTGTCTATCGGCACCCCGTTTCGACCGCCTCAGCCAACAACAACCCTGTACACCGATGCATCCCTTCTTGGATGGGGTGCAACATGTTCGGGACTTCGGGTTCAAGGTACTTGGAACCGACAAGAAGTAAGGAAGCACATCAACTTCTTCGAACTTCTAGCAATTTTCAGTGCCCTCAAGGCCTTCGAGACTGCTATGCCGTCAAGTTGTCCAGATTGCATCAGACAACATACCTGCTGTTTTCTATATCAACAAGCAGGGCGGCACAAAATCTCCAGTCTTAGCACGCCTATCAATGGACATTTGGGACTGGTGCATACCGAGGAACATTATGCTCCTGGCAGTTCACCTGGCTGGAACCAACAACATCGAAGCAGATATGTTAAGCAGACAGATGTCAACAACCCATGAATGGGAGTTGGACAGACGAATTTGCGAGAAACTCTTCTGTTTGTGGGGTTACCCAGACATGGACCTGTTTGCCACCCGGGACAACAGAGTGTGTGCCCTGTACTGCTCCAGAGCGGACATCGGATCGGGATCGATGGGGGATGCTCTTATGATCCCTTGGAACAACATGACTTTTTATGCATTTCCTCCAATCCCACTTCTAACAAAAGTGGTGGCGAAAATAGCCCAAGACAATGCCACAGGGATATTAGTAACTCCGTGGTGGCTGAGACAACCATGGTTTGCCACTCTTTTGCTACTATCCAGAAGAACGTTTCTTCACCTACCAACTCTTCCACATGTGTTAACACAACAAGACGGAGCGATCCGGCATCCGGATATAACCTCCCTGAAGTTGACAGCATGGCGGATCAACTGAGTCATTTCACTGAGTCGATACCAACGACAGCTCACTCTACAGAGGACCCTATTCAGCAGACTGTACATATGACACCTACCTCAGATTCGACAGCAATTGCTGCGGTACCTATGCCTACTGAACAAGAAATTCAGGCGATTCTCGAATCTGCATTGAGACCGTCCACTCATTGTTCCTATGCGGCTAAATGGAAAAGATTCTCCTCTTTTGCAGAGTGCCATTCTTTTCTTCCTGGGACGGCTTCAGTTGACAATATTCTGCAATTTCTCTTGCAACTACATCACGTGGGACTTAAACCATCATCCATCAAAGTTTATGCAGCCGCCATATCCCATTATCATGGCGCTGTCCATGGTTTATCAGTTTTCTCTCAACCGCTGGTTCAACACTTTATTAGGGGACTACAGAACTTACATCCGTCTATCCGCCCTGCTATACCAACGTGGAGCCTTTCCGTAGTGCTCCAAGCACTTACCAAACCACTGTTCGAGCCTTTGGCAACTGTGGACCTACGTCTCGTGTCGTGGAAAACGGCCTTTCTTGTAGCAGTAACATCAGCACGGAGAGCTAGTGAAATTTGTGCTCTTTGCATAGACCTGCCGTTTCTGAATTTCCATAAGGAAAAAGTCGTTCTTCGGATGGATTTTTCCTTTCTCCCTAAAGTGGCTACGCTGTTCTACCTGAGTCAAGACATTGTTTTGCCAGCATTCTTTCCATCACCTTTGAATCCAATAGAACGTGCTCTATGCATGCTTGATGTTCGCCGTTGCTTGGCCTTTTACAGATCCCACACTGAATCTTTCCATAGTACTAATAGACTTTTTGTTAAGTACTCCGAGCGTGACAAGGGATCGCCGATCACATCTCAAAGACTTTCTAATTGGATCATCCAGACTTATTGTCCTGGCTTACCACCTATCAAAAATAGACTTACCTGTCTTTCCAAGAGGTCACACCACACAAGCAGTAGCAACTTCGTCCGTGTTTGCAGCAGGGGTTCCGCTACAGGATATCTACAGAGCTGCGATGTGGGCTGGTCCATGTATCTTTGCCAAGAATTATCGGCTTGATGTACGTGCCAGGCAAGACTGCTCTTTCGGCAGAGCTGTTCTTTCATCCGTTCTTCGCTGACAACACCTCCCTCCTCCGAGTTTGGTAAGCTTGCGAATCACCCATATGTGTGATGCACAGAGGCCACGATGAAGAAAAGCAGGTTGCTTACCTGTAACTGATGTTCTTCAGGGGGCCATCTGTGCATTCACACCACCCACCCGCCGGCCCCACTCGGTGTCGGTGAGTGGGTGTTTTTTTTCTCTCGGTACCGTACTCTAATTTTCATCGGTACCGTTGGAATATAATGATGCTTGTCGTTGATTTTATTCTCAACCTCTAGAGGGTGAACGTTCGGTCTTCAAGACTGAGTAAAATGGTGGACACTCCACTCTATTTATACCACTGAGGGGGAGGGGAGCGGAGTTTCCCGCCAAAAATGGTTAGCTTTCTAATCTTCCAGCCTAGGCGCTGCGCAGGTGCAGCACCCATATGTGTGAATGCACAGATGGCCACTCGAAGAACATCAGTTAGAGGTAAGCAACCTGCTTTTTTCACTCTAGAAGACGCACTTCCCCCCCCCCCTCAAAAGTAAGGGAAAAAGTCTGCTGGCCCACCTGCACCATGTGGCACCACCTGGCCGGCGCGCACTCAGCGCCCGCTGCTCCACCCCCCCTCCAATACAAGTGAGAGCTGTGCCGCTCAGGGGGAGCAGTGCGGAGGAGGAGGAGCCATGGGCTTTAACCTGCCAGCTGCATGGAGAGACGGACTGCTCACCCCCGCCACCCGGGAAGACCTGCTGCTGCTGTGCCGCCTGGAAGACCACCGCTGGCATGCTGCCAGCCCGGCTGCACCACACCTGGCCGGCACACACTCGGCGCGCCCTGCTCCACCCCCCTCCTCTGGCGCAGGGGAGAGCTGTTAATCACAGGTCAGTGTGTGTTTTCAAATGGCAACCCGTCTTTTAATGACGCCCATGGGGAAGTGATGGGGAATGTACCTGTGATTATCAGGAAGCTTTCCATGGATCCCTCCTCTAAAAACTAGGTGCGTCTTATGGTCAGGTGCGTCTTATAGAGCAAAAAATATGGTACTTTGTGTTTTTGTATTTTGGAATACAATCTCCAAAATGACAGAATGATCTCAGTTCGAATCCAAGGCAAACCATTCAACATCACAGTAGTCCAAGTCTATGCCCCAACCACTGGTGCTGAAGAGGCTGAAGTTGACCAGTTCTATGAAGGCCTACAACACCTTCTAGAATTAACACCCAAAAATGATGTCCTTAACATCATGGGGGATTGGAATGCTAAAGTAGGAAGCCAAAAGATAAGCAGAATTATAGGCAAGTTTAGCCTTGGAGTACAAAATGATGTAGGGCACAGGCTGGTAGAATTTTGACAAGAGAATATGATGATCATAGCAAACACTCTTTACCAACAACCCAAGAGACGACTCTACACATAAACCTCACCAGATGGTCAACACAGAAATCAGATTGACTATGTGCCCGGCAGCCAAAGATGGAGAACCTTTATACAGTCAGTAAAAAGAGGACCAGGACCCGACTGTGGCGCAGATCATGAGCTTCTTGTTGCAAAATTCAGGCTTAAATTGAAGAAAATAGGGGAAAGCTCTAGGCCACTCAGGTATGACCTAAATCATATTCTTGTTGAATATTCAGTAGAGGTGACAAATAGATTTAAGGAATTAGATCTGATAGACAGAGTGCCTGAAGAACTATGGACGGAGGTTCGCAACATTGTCCAAGAGGTAGCAACTAAAACCATCCCAAAGAAAAAGAAATGCAAGAAAGCAAAATGGCTGTCCGAGGAAGCTTTACAAATAGCTGAGGAAAGAAGGGAAGCGAAAGGCAAGGGAGAAAGAGAAAGCTACACCCAACTGAATGCAGAATTCCAGAAAATAGCTAGAAGAGATAAGAATGCCTTCTTCAATGAACAATGTAAAGAAATAGAAGAAAACAATAGAATATGGAGGGCCAGAGATCTCTTCAAGGAAATTGGAGATATGAAGGGAAAGTTTCATGCAAAGATGGGTATGATAAAGGACCAAAATTGCAGGGACCTAACAGAGCCAGAAGAGATAGAGAAGAGGTGGTAAGATTACACAGAAGAACTATACAAGAAAGAGGTGATAACCATGATGACTTCGAGCCAGACATCCTGGAATGTGAAGTCAAATGGGCCTTAGGAAGTCTGAGCAACTATAGCTAGTGGAGGAAACAGTATTCCAGCTGAGCTATTCAAAATTTTAAAAGACGATGCAGTTAAAATGCTGCACTCAATATGCCAGCAAATTTGGAAAACACAGCGGTGGCCACAGGATTGGAAAAGTTCAGTTTTCATTCCAATTTCAAAGAAGGGCAATGCCAAAGAATGTTCGAACTACCACACCATTGCACTTATTTCACATGCTAGCAAAGTTATGCTCAAAATCCTACAAGCTAGGCTCCAGCAGTATGTGGACCAAGAACTACCAGAAATACAGGCAGGATTTCGAAGAGGCAGAGGAACTAGAGGTCAAATTGCCAACATACGCTGGATCGTGGAGAAAGCAAGGGAGTTCCAGAAAAACATCTACTTCTGCTTCATTGACTATGCTAAAACCTTTGATTGTGTGTAACAGAACAAACTGTGGCAACTTCTTAGAGAGATGAGAGTCCCAGACCATCGTATTTGTCCCTTGAGAAACCTGTATGCGGGAGCAACAGTGAGAACTGGACATGGAACTACTGAGTGGTTCAAAATTGGGAAATGAGTATGGCAAGGCTGTATACTGTTGCCCTGCCTATTTAACTTATATGCAGAGCGCATCATGAGAAAGGTGGGGCTTGATGAATCACCAGTTGGAATTAAGATTGCTTGAAGAAATATAAACAACCTCAGATATGCAGATGATACCACTGTAATGACAGAAAGTGAAGAGGAACTAAAGAGCCTCTTGATGCAGGTGAAAGAGGAGAGTGCAAAAGTCAGCTTGAAGCTCAATATTAAGAAAACTAAGATCATGGCATCCGGTCCTATCACTTCCTGGCAAATAGAAGTGGAAGAAATGGAGGTAGTGACGGGTTTTATTTTCCTGGCCTCCATGATCACCGCAGACGGGGACTGCAGCCAAGAAATTAAAAGACGCTTGCTCCTGGGCAGGAAAGCTATGGCAAATCTAGACAGCATCATAAAAGCAGAGACATCACCCTGGCAACAAAAGTGCGTATATTCAAGGCTATGGTTTTCCCAGTTGCAATGTATGGCCATGAAAGTTGGACCATGAGGAAGGCTAAGCGCTGAAGAATTGAGGCCTTTGAATTGTGGTGCTGGAGATGATTCCTGTGAGTCCCCTGCACCACAAGGAGATCAAACCAGTCACTCCTAGAGGAGATCAACCCTGACTGCTCTTTAGACGGCCAGATACTGAAGATGAAACTCACATACTTTGGCCATCAAATGTGAAGGAAGGACTCACTGGAGAAGAGCCCAATGCTGGGAACAATTGAGGGCAAAAGAAGGGGACAGCAAAGAATGAGGTTGATAGGTGGAGTCACTGAAGCAGTCGGTGTGAGCTTAAGTGGACTCTGGGGGATGGTGGAGGACAGGACGGCCTGGAGGAGTGTTGTCCTTGGGGTTGTGAGGGGTCCGACAGGACTTCACAACTAGCAGCAGCAGTAATATTAGTATTACTACAACACCATTAGTGTACATTTTGCTTTACTAGACATCATTAAAAAGAGATTTATGATCCAAGGAGCTTACAATTTGAATGCTGAGACTGAGGGAGAAACTGGAAGCAGAAGAGAATGGTATGGTAAATATAAGAAGACCATTTCATCAACTTCTGCTTTCTTCCTTTACCAATTGTGTGACTGCTAACACAATTTCTTTTATTTTACTTTTCTGCTAAGTATATCTCTCATTTTCCTTTCCCTGTAATTACATGCATATTCATTTTCTATTCATTGAAATGAATACCCCCACCCACCACTCCACCACCATCTAATGTTGCTTGCAGCATTGGCGTTTTCTGTTGCAACAGAATGAAATTTGCAGACATGGGATTAATTTGCCATACCAGGTACCTGCCAATTTTCTGACACTCTGGAGGAAGGCTTAGAGGCAACTGAAAATGGGAACATCTCCTGTACATTTTCCATAGATATATAAGACATTTTCTGTTTATAACATCAGCATTTTCTGTCCGAAAATCATGGAAACTTCATGCAGTTCCCAACCCTGCCAAGGCACCAGACCTCTGCATTTCAGGCAGAATGTGCAAAGGGTCCATCTTTTTAGATGCAGGTTTTATTTTGCATTAATATTTATGCCCTGGCAAGATCCTTGGATGCCTGAAGGATTCATGCTACCGAAAATGCAACGAAAACAATGATGTGGCATTGATGAAGAGATGTTTTCCAGGGAGACAGATGCAGCCAACAGTGTGAAGCTGGCATTTCTGAACACCCATCTGGGAGACGTGCTAGCTGGAAGGACTTGTGAGGCAGGTACCTGGCTGGCATAATTTGGTCACAGAGAACAGGTAGTCAGGCTTTGACATTTGACTTTGTAAAGCTGTAAGCAGAGAGATCAGTTTTGACATTTAATGTATGGCCATTTTGCCCAGTGAATTTGGAGGCAGAAGGAGAGAGGCAGAGTCAAGTGTGCTGAGACTAGCATTTCGTCAACATCCAAAACAGGCCGCTTTAGTTAGCATTAACCAATGCAACGATTGCTAGCAGGTATGTTGCAGGTGGTATTTGGTCCCTGCACCACACAGACTCCCTGCCTGAGCTGACAGAGCTGCTCTTGGACCTGGTGTTGAGGACCTCTCCAGGATGATGATTATGAGGGACTCAAATTCCATGCTGAGACTGCTTTGTCTTGGGTAGCTCAGGAATTCCTAGCTACCAGCATGTCACTTGCCCAACATATGAGAAGGGTCACACTCAGAACCTGGTCTTCTTGACTGGACAGGAATATGGTGAACTGAAAGTGTGTGTCGGGAGCCATCATTAACCTTTTTGTCATGGTCAAATCACAGTATCCTGAGATCTAGACTTGTGATTGTTCTTTCCCTCTGCAAGGGTGGGGGATGCATTAAAATATTCCATCCCTGGAGTGTGGATTCAGTTGGATTCCAGAGGGTCAGGGGTGGGGTGGAATTCTAGCTGCAATGGTTGGTGCCCCTGTTGTGGTCTAGATTGCCCTATAGAATTCAGAGGCAATCTGAGTAGTAGACACCTGCATGGCACCATGGTACACAGCAGAATTGTGGGCACAGGAGCAACTGGGAAGACAACTTGAGCACAGGTGAAAGAAAACCTGGGCTGAATCTGAGCAAGAGCTCACTATCAAGCCTACTCCGTGGTGGTAAATGTGGCAAAGAGAGCTTTTGTATTCTGCCAACATTGCATCCTCTCAGTGCTGCCCAGCAGAGCTGTTCCAAGTGGACCATGGCCTTTTATGTGTTGACCCTAAAGAAGATCAAAACCCTCAGACAAATTTGTGCAGCACTTACAGGATAAAGTTGTTCATATTTGGCACAAATTGCACTCCACATTTGACCCTGGATATCTTAAGGAACACCCTTTCCCACACATACCTAACCAGACCCTAAGATGGAAGTCCTTCTCTGAGAGCCACCTTTAAAGGAAGGAAGGTGGCAACAAGGAGAAGGGCCTTTTTGGTAGTGATGTCCCATTTATGGAACCAACTCCCCAAGGAGGTGTGCCTGGTGCCAATGCTATACACATTTTAGCACTAGGTCAAAACCTTTTTATTTTTCTGTTATTGTAACCGTTGACTAGAGCTGTGTTTTTATATTGACTTTTATTATATTTGTTTGCAGTTTTGTATAGATTTTATGATCATTTGTTATGGTGTTTTAATGTTTAAGCATTTATATAAACTATTCTGAGAGCAATGTGCTGGAGAATGGTATATAAAAATCTTTAATATATAAATAATAAATAATTATTTCTGGGTTCCTTAGTAATGCTTAGGCTCTTTGTAACACATGGGGCCAAAGATGTTGGTGATGCATACTTTCATTTTTGACACATTGTACATTTTATTAGCCAAAAGGTCTGCCATAGGGACCTAATCCTGGATTGGGGCCACTGCAAAGGAAAGAGAGATTTCACTTGTTTCCTCTTGTGCTAATGAGGCATTAGTCCCAAGGGAAGTGGAATGCAACATGGCATTCGATCACTCTCTGCATCATGTTGAACAAGGCAGTAGTTACTCCAGGACTTAGGTAACTCAGTGCACAAAATGCTGGCTAAGGTATTTTCTCAAGCAAAGGCTGCAGTCAATGAGCCCTTTAGACTGGAAGAAAGGGTTTTGCATCAAGGCTAGTCATGATCCCCTGAAGGAGGAAGAGCCATAGCAGCTGGGGAAAATGGCCGTGAAAAAGTAGACTCACCAAGGTTGGGAGCCCACTCTGGCAGAGTCTGGGCTTTCAGTTACCCCATCCGTGTTGGGTGCGTATTTCAAGTGTTAAAGTGGCAGCGTCTGTGTTGTTCCATGCCCCTATAGGACTGAAGGATAGGAAGCTCCTGGGAGCCATTCTCAGAGCTTGGTATCAATGAGAAAGTCACATCTTCAAGCTAGAAAAGCATATAAGGGGCAGCAAGAACTCCCCTGGAAGGGCTACCTAGGGTTAGAAAATCCTTCAGTGCAATGCCAACTCCAACCACACTATGAGAAGCTGTATGTTTTCCCCTCTGCAGTCAATAGCTGTTCTGCAGGGGAAGATTTTGATGGAAGCTGAATCCTGGTAACATCTCCCTCCCTCCCTTCCTCCCAGAAACACAGTATGGCTCCAATCCAAGTTAGGCAGAGTGTCCAATTCTAGCAAATAGCAAATACATCTCAAACATCAGTTTGGGTCTTAGTTCCACCATTAGCTGCCATAAGTTCAAAGATCTGCTATTCTAAGCAAAGATCAGAGATAGCAAAAGAGTTTGTGTGTGAGAAAGAGTGTTGTTTTCCTCTTAAATGACATGTGCTCTCTTTTTAGGGTAAAATTGCAAACATTGACAATACTTGCTGTAAAAAATGTAAGTAGCTATCCTTTGTTTTGACTTCCTACTTTAGCACATTTCCAAATACTATGTTTTAATGGAGAATTTGAATGAGGGTAAACAAGGGCCAAAGTGGATGAAACTTTTGTCACCTCCGCTTCATTGATTTTTTTAAAAAATAAATAATCAGTGCAGGGAGGAGGGGCAAACCAGGTCAGGACTGTGGCATGGTGGAACACAGTGGGACAATAAGCTTTTTTTCCTGTGTTGGCCCTGATTGGCGTTGCCCCTTTCCCATGCCTGTTACTGTCAGTAACACCAATAGGTATTTCTTTCAACTAGGAATAGCAAGGATGGTGGGATGATTATAACCAGTCTTATGGGCAGAACCAGTCTTATAGCCTACCCATATATGCGCATACACACCCACCCACCCACACCATGATCCCAGTCCAGCTTGCACAGGATGGGGAATGCAAGCTAATATTTTTAATGTATACATGAGAACAAACAAAATGACAAAAGTGACTTAAAGTACTTTTAAGTCCTGTTGATTACAGTAGAAAAAATGCAAAAGCACGTACATAATCTCCATCAAAACCAGTAGGAACCTCAAAGTATTTAATTTGCCTCTTCATTTTGTGCCTTATTATCATTTTTAGAAGAAAAAGAAAATTCTCAGACTGTATGTTAAACATGTATAAGTTGTGGAGCAATTACTATGTCCCATAGGAAAGTAATAAATCAAACTGTTGACACTACCCATTGCTACTTGAGTGGTGATGGTGCAGTGACCAGTCATCACGTCTGGAAATGGGCTGCACCAGTAGACATGAAAGTGCTGTACAAAGATGGAAGCCAAGTGGTGCTAGTCATGGTTAGGCATTGCATTAGGGTTGATAACCCAGCTGCCATTGCCTTTATGTGTGGTCACTATGGCCAAGCAGCCAATATGGCCAAGCAAGGTTTACTGCACGACTACAGTGTTGGCAGGAAGAGTGTGGCATGCACACTATTAGGAAGGTAGTTAGAGTGACCATTAGAAAGGGAGTTATCAGGACCAAAGGGCCCTGCCCCAGGGTATATACCCCAGTAGATGTCTAAGCATGCTCAGTGCTCAACACAGGCCTGATGGCTTTTCATGTATGCAATAGATGCAACTGGTTATTAAAACACTCCTCGTATAGACTTGCAGCAGGTGCAACATGTACCCGTAACTGAGACTGTACTTCGAAGCAGAGGCACATTCAGATTATTGGATCATGGAATAGTAGAGTTGGAAGGGACCAGAAGACCACTGGGTCCAATCCCCCTGCTGTTGCAGGAAACTAAGTTACACCATCCCATTCAGATGATCAGTAGGATGGCATTTCTGTATAAGAATACATCTTTGAAAATGTAACAGGGAAGCATGTCTCCAGTTTCAATTCAGAAAGAATATATGGATTATCCATAAAAATTCTTGGGAAGTACTGTTTAAGTGTGGTCTTCCCCCAATCTTTTTTTCTTGATCAGTCCTCAAGGTAATTCTTTCACCAGACCCTAAATGAAGGCTTACATTACCAAATTATATGTATAATTATAGAATTTGTTTAGTCCTAAAAACTATCTTTCAATTGAAGGTCAAAATGTCAGCACTGCATCACTCTCCATTCTCTCTCTCTCTTTCTTTCCTGTCTCCCTCTCTCCCCTCTTTCTTTTCCTTCTGTTCATGTGCCAGTAAATAAAAGATGGGATGCACAGTAGGCATCACATTGTTGACTCCTATTCAGTAATTCTACAATTCAGCAATTCTACAACAATTCCAAGTTCCTTCTTTATTGCAGTATTGTTGAGTCAAGTATTCCCCATTGTAAGGAATGGAATCCAAGCAATGACGATACGGTAGGCAAAGTACCAAGCAGCAACAGTTTAATACGTTCTGGCCAGACCGGGCACTCACCCCAAAGGTAGTGCACTGGAGGAGCAGCCTTTTATTCCCTACTTCACGCGCAAAGTCCCTGCCTCCTTTCTCCCATTGGCTGGGATACTGGGAATTCACACTCTTCCCGTCCGCCTTCATCATACTACTCCTTGGTATGTTACCCCACCTGCTCATATGTCCCATGTTCATGTTAATAACCCTCTGAGTCATAGTAGGAGGCAGCATTAATATGCATTAGCTAATTACACAGCTGTACTTTGGGTTCTAAGTTCAAAAGTTTAATGCCATGTCTACCAATTACATCTTGTAGTCTGTTAGTTTGTGTTAATCACAATAACTTTATTAATCATCAAGTGATCTGTATAGCTTTACCTGTTCTAGTCTATTAATCAGAATACCTTTATTAATCACTAAGTGATCCATAGCTTTAGTTGCTCTAGTTTGTTAGTCACAGTAATCTTCTACTTCTCACACCATGTTGTAACAATGCATTTGGTTTTTTTTTTTTTTTTTGCCTGGATGTGGAACTTGACATTTGTTCCTAGTGATTTTCTTTGTGTTCTTTTCAGTCCAGCACTCCAACCTAATAAGGTCACCTTGAATCTTCTTTCTGTCTTCCAGGGTATTAGCTCCCCCCCTCCCACCCCAGTTTTGTGTCTTCTGAAAATTGGATAATTGTTCCCTGCACTTCTGCATCCAAGTCATTAAAAAAAACATTGAAGAGCACTGGGCCCACAACTGAACCCTGCAGTGCCCCACTTTATACCTCTCCCCAGTTTTAGAAGATGCCATTAATGAGCCCTGTTTGAGCGTGATTCTGTAGCCAACTGTGGATCCACCTGATTGTTCTCTCATCTAGTCCTCTTTTAGCTAGCTTGCTGAACAGAATGTAATGAAACACTTTGTCAAATGCTATGCTGAAATCAAGGTATACTATGTCCATAGCATTTCTACAGTTCATCAGGGAGTTAATCCTATCAAAAAGCAAAATCTGATTAGTCTGACAGAACTTGTTCTTGACAAATCTATGTTGACTTGCATTGCAGTAATAATTGCGTTGTTTTCAAGGTGTTTGTAGTCTGACTGTCTTCTCCAGAATTTTCTGAGGGATTAATGTCAGACTGACTGGTCTGCAGTTCCCAGGTTGTGGTGTTTGCTCTCCCTCCTCCTCCTCCTCCCCTCTCCTCTCCTCCCCTCTCCTCTCCTCTCCTTTCTTGAAGAATTAAGAATTCAAATATGGCATGGTCACTTTCCCTCAGAGTTCCCATAGCTGCCACTTTGTCCACTAGATCTTCCCTTTTGCTTAGTACCAAGCCAAGGATATCTGTTCCTCTTGTTCCTTTCTTCTCTTTCTTTTGGAGGAAGTCATCTGTAACACATATTAGGAATTTCTTAGAGGGGCCATTTTTTGCAGAATTTGTCTCTTACAAAATTTGTCTCTTACAAAACTCATCTTTTACATTTTAACACATACATGTACAGTAGTTATTTGCTTGAATAAAGTAAATAAAAATATGCACTTGGGGACACTGTTGAACTGGGAGCACATCCTACTATTTCTACGTATTCTCGAATGTGACCCCATCTTGATTTCTTATCTAGCAACCTTTCTTAGCAAAGCAACCTTCTGGAATGACCTGTTAGGTAGGGCAGCCACATTTCTAGATGGAGCAATTCCTCTCCTCCACTCACAAATGGAGAAGAGCTTCTCCTTCACTCCTTCATGCAACGAGTGTGTTAATTTAGAAAAATGGATATGTAAGAGTCAAGTTAATCAAAACTTTTATAAGAAAAAAAGGATGTTAAGGCACCAGGTGATTCCAAAAGGTGTAAAACAAACAAAATGGTTTATATTGTAACTTAGAAGAAAAAACATTTGTGTGAGGCTTGTTTTCTCAAATCTAGTTTGTTAGGGTACATATGTTAACCCCTCCTCGAGGATTTCTCCTTCTAATCTTTTTCCTAACCTTTGTATTTTCTAGTTGGAACAGACAAGGGACAACTGTTTACCTGGTTAACAAAGGACTATGTGACTAGAAATGAACTGTGCTTTTTTACAGGTTGCTGGGTTGATTTTTCTGCCCAGAAACTCTGGAAATTTCTCATTGCTGAACTGCACACATTAGGAAAACCAGAAATCAGGTCTGCTTTTCCCAGCTGCCAGCCAGCCAGCCAGCCAGCCAGCCATTGGTAGCATGCACAGCAGTGTTTCTGTTCCTGTAGGGCTGTTTTCAATGTTCACTATCAAGTTCCTGGAAAAAAGCGGGGAAATGCCAGTATGATTGTTAGTACAGTGAGTACTTTAAAAGAGCAAAGGGTAACATTGGGGAGATATATTTTCAGATCACTTTAATTATTGCTTTAGTTCATCCATTAGCAAAACAAAAAAAACCCTATTCATAACCCTAATGGCTAAAGAAATTCCTCTTACAGCAGGCAAGCAAACATGCCTGTATGGGTAGTAATCACAGCTGAAGGTGAAACTGAAAAGAAAAGTTCAGTGAGAGGAGCTTAACTTTAGCCCATAATACAAAGTTCTAATAGGCATGTGTTTTTTTTCATGATCACTTAAATAATTAAAGGGTGATTGTGATATGAGAAATCTACTCTCAGTCAGGCAGAGTAGACATTGGGGGTCTCTTTCAGATGAGGCTTTTTCAGAGGGTTCTATTGTTTAAATAGCTCTTGTTTTTAAAACAAACTGACATTCTTTAATAAAGGTTTCATTATTGGTCATGTCACAGATTAAAAGACTATTTCCATATACCCCCAATCCTACAGGTGTTGAAGCAGAGCTCTAGAGTGGGAGTGGCACAGCCATTTGCCCCACTCTGGCTGCAGGGCTGTACTAAAGGTTTTATCCAATAGGCAGAGCTGATCTCTTGTGTGTGAATTTGGACTATTTATTTATTTAATATTTAATCCTGAAATTATTACTTTAAATATTTTAATTTAAATATTGAATCCTGAAAGCAATGGATCGATCCATTGGTTGATTTTTATTTTATTTTCATTTAAGGCCTTTAAAAATGTTCAGATCTGATAAGCACTGTATAAATATGTTTTGATCTGTCTTGTCCATTCAAAGCAGCTAATCAAGCAGAGTCCTGTTGGATCTGACATCTCAAATAAAAGATGAGCATAACAGTGACAGTCTGATGACAGTTATTTTACAGCAGCATTTGTATCAACTATTGTAGCTCTTGGTTTCTCCACTCAGATGAGACTTTGTTAAAGCAGAGCTAGCATCTGTACACCAACAACCAGAATTTCTTTTCCTCCCAGCATGAAATGTGAAACCCTACAAATAGTGGAACCCCTCCTGCACAAGAAGAGCATGCAGTTTGGGGGCATTAAAAAAGCATACAAAGGCATGGAAAACTTGGGTGTACTAATGTAAACTACAGAGACATTATAATGAATATAATCAAGCTAACAAAATATTTGTTAAAGCCTAGACAAGGGATGACTAAATCTGACCATTTCAGTTATTCTCAATTTCTCATTTTTCTGACCTTAAATCCATCCCATTCCATCCTGTTTTCACAGTTTGCCATTTTTAAAAGTCCACATGTGCATGCATTTCATGTGCATTTCTTCTAATGTATACATTTTGTACAAAGTTTTACCAAATATATACACTTTGTGCAAATTATTCATTATTTTCACCAATTTACATTATTTTGTGCACACATTTTCCAAATACCCACATTTTATATATCTTTTAATCAGTGCTTTTTTTGTAAAAAAAAAAAAAAAAGTGCCAGAACTCACGTTTCCACCGGCAGTAAGCACATACACCAATCCCAAGCCGAGCAGCGTCCCAAGCAGCGATCTCTCACTATCAGATAGCAGACACAATAGCAGCTTGCAGGCACTATGTTAATGATGTTTGCTGCTGATCTGCTACTCCGTTCAAAATCACTTCGTAAAATCCATTGAAAAAAAGGTGCTGGAACACCATTCCGGTGCGTTCTATGACAAAAAAGTGCTGCTTTTAATTGAAAAAATAAGAAAAATGCACATTGTGAAGCATAACTGCATGTTGGTTCATGAACTGTAAATTAGTATCAGTGCGGCTTAAAGCTGAAAAAGGCTTTAAAGAAAAATGCCATCAGCAACTTGTTAGGATATTTGTAATTAAAGCAAGAACCCACACCACCACTATAAAC
The DNA here is from genome assembly GCF_004798865.1 of Varanus komodoensis. Taxonomy (NCBI): domain Eukaryota; kingdom Metazoa; phylum Chordata; class Lepidosauria; order Squamata; family Varanidae; genus Varanus; species Varanus komodoensis. Next base: position 17,269 of record NW_025335358.1, read on the forward strand.
AAGAATTTTATATCCCCTGAAGCCTGTAACAATTCCTTTCTTTTGCAGAGCCAAATAATCAATGTATATTTTAAAAATCCATATTTTGAAAGAAAATACATTTTATAACACATATTTGAAAGTTTTTTTAGAAATAATTATTTGAGAGAAAATGTGTGTGCAAATGCATATTTAAAGGCAATTTTAAAAATGCAGATAAAACAGGCATGTGTGAACACATGTAAAAATTATATGGATCAGAGATGGATTGATTTACCCACTGTACTGGAATCTCTCATATTTATTCTTTGAGTTCCTCTTGTTTAAAACAATTGTTGGCAGTTTTGCCCTCTACTTGCCCTGATATTGAATCAAGTTGTCTGAGGCACCCCAGATGTTCTCCTTTGAAGGAAGTGGATAGTCTATCAAGGTTCAAAGAAATCTGAAAGCAAGACTTCAGAAAAGGACATGCAGCTATCTTTATCTGATGGGAAGAATTCCCTCCAATCATAGAATCATAGAATAGTAGAGTTGGAAGGGGCCATGAAAGCCATTGGGTCCAACTTCCTGGACACCAATTTACACCACCCCACTCAGATGACTGTCCAGTTTTGCCTTGAATGTCTCTAGCATAGTAGAGCCCACCACCTCTCTAGGCATCTGGTTCCAAATTCTGAACCTGAAAGGAAAGCAGGATTCCTAGGATTCTGCATCTTTTTCTTTTTCTTTCTTTTTTTTTTTTTTTTTGGGCAGAGCTCTCAGTTGACAAACCTTCTTTCTAGTGGTGGTAAACACTTGTCATCCCTCACCTCCTGACCCAACATCATGCTTCTGAAGGCCAGTTGACCAACTAGTTGGGTCAAGCTTCTGTATGTTAGGGGATTATTGGAGGATTCTGAAACTACTGGTGCTGCTAACAACAACTCTACCAGCTCATTAAGAAAAGCTGATGATGTGATAATGTAATGTGATAATCTGCATGTTAATTCATCATATACATCTACCTATAGCATGTGAAACTGAGCCTAAAATCTTCAGCTCAAAGTTTGTGAGCTGCCTGTGGTCCACAATTTTGCTACAGATGTGTAACAGAAAACAAGAGATAGCTTAGAGTGACAATCTGCACTGTTAGAATGCACAAAGTGCCTCTTTCTACAGATGTGCTCATTGTGTGTGCCTTCCTTCTTACTCTCTTAGGCATAGAGCCAGAATGCAAACAAGTTACAGGCAGGCTGGAATATGTGAAAGTAGATGATTGTGTGAATGAAAATCAGCTGAATATCCACTACTGTGAGGTAAGTTATTTTATGAACTCAAGTCTATATTCAGAGGACTATAATCTGAAGACAGTGTATGCTGGATTGTGGCTTGCCTTGGAAACAAATTGCACAGAGCAGGCCTCATTTAGGAGAGCCTTTTGCCTTCTTTTTGGAATAGCAGTCCTCTCTGTCTTGCTTTCCACATGCCACCCCCTTCCCAATCCCAGTTTCTTAAAATATGTAAAAGCCATGAAGGCAAGTTCTGTGAGCACATAACTTTAGGGGCAGGTGACACATTATGCTTACAACAAAACCCAATTGGTCCCTTTATTTAAGGAAAGGAAGCTTCAGAAGGGAAGCTTCAGGAAAGGAAGCTTCAGGAATGTACATGCCATGGGGTGGGGAGGGCCAGCAGCTAAAATGGAAAAACAACCATCAAGGAAAGTAGTAATCATTCTCTTTCCTGCCAGTTCTTTACTTACAGTTTTTCAAGTGAAGTTTTTCAAGCTAGTTTGTTAATAACCCTCCCACATTGGGTCCAGTCTACCCTGTGCCTGTCCATCATAGTTCTGATTTTGGTGAAGAAGTAGTATTGAGAACTATGCCAAGGATTTCAGGCAAGGCTCTTTCTTAGATCCTGTAGAGAGCCCATTGAACTAGAGATCCCAAGGTTTCACCTGGGACTATCTGCATACAAAGCATGCACTTCATCACTGAAATACAGGTTGTGCCTTTATACCTCATGGCCAGTTTTTATACATATCCCTGTTCAGTGTATCAGATCTTAATAGTAAGTTGATAAATATTTAATTGCTTCTATAAGGGCAGAATTATTAGGGATTTCTATAAGCATAGCATGGAAGGCATTCAGTCAATTATTTAAAAAAATTAAAAGTCTATTAAAAGGCCTGTTTAATCATTAGCTTTCTCCATGGCAACCCCTAAAGCATTTCTAGAAATTATTGACAAGGCCATTATGACTGAGTACTGAAGATTGTTGCTTGATCTGTTGCTTTCCTTCCTCTTCTTTGTTTTATGTTGTATCAGAAGTATGCACTCCTTAAATATTACTTTGTGTTGTTATGTAATCACATACCAATTACCTATATTATATATTTATAGAGCAACCATGTAACAAGGGAAAACTACATGGACCAGCCTTTCTCACAAATAACACATGCAAATACAGTTGTTTGCCCACCTTGTGAATCATGATTACTCACTGAACTTGATGAATACAGGAGAGCCATGGTTAAGGCTGATGCGCATGATGTAATACAAATGGTTAAAGCTAATCAGGGAAGAAAAACAACAACAACAGGAGGAGGAGAAGTATGTGAAGGTGTTAGCTGAATTCCAGTTTTCTAAGCCATGGTTTGCGAAAAGCTAATCTAACCTTTGCTTGAGAACAGTTCACACAGCAGCATCGATATTTTAGTCTGTAAATAATGTCACAGGTGTCATCTGTTTCTCCCCCTCCCCTCCTCCACTTTCAGGGCAAATGTGAAAGCAAAGCTGTTTATAATATTACCACAAACCAGATTGAGGATGAGTGTACCTGTTGTTCTGCTACCATTATCGATTCAATGAAAGTGCCCCTCCGCTGTGTCAATGGCTCCATAGTACATCAGGAAGTCTTGAACGCCAGACAGTGTGACTGTTTCTCTCGGAAATGTAAACCACAAATATAATGGAAGTGAACCATTTTATCCAACTGCAAGAAATTTACCATTTCTTGGGTATTTTTGTTTTGTTTTTGTATGTTAATAGTGTTCTTCCAGCTAAGCATCCATTGTAACAAACCAAGCAATAAATTCTTAACTTGTGTAGCTACACAGTTTGAATATTTTACTTTCTGACAGCTTCATTGTTGCCATATTCCTTATTTTGAAAAATTACACCTGCCAGCACTAGAATTCTCTCAGTGGCCTGCGGGGGTGGGGGGTTGAGGCTTTATTTGGCTTGTGTGTAGTTGCTGCTACTGCCCCTGCTGAAGAATTCTGATCCAGTGAAGTGTGCATACAGTGACTGGGATCACACAACACAACAACCCATTGTACATGACAAGCCATGGTGAATGGCTGTGTCATGTAAATCTGAACCACTTCTTTCAGTTTTTTGAGTACAACAAACCACATTGACAACCCATGGCTTGTTTTAGCAATTACCCTGTATTTTAGTATGTACACTGGGTTGTTGTGTCATCCAAACCCCACAAACAAACCCTATCATGATAAATGGTGAGTGAGCTGCTTGGCAAGAATAGCAAAACCCACCATTGTTTCTTTGTAAGGTGCTTAGCATGATGTGCAGACATGGCTGCCACCACTTACTTCAGTAGAGTCTAAAGATGGACCATGAAGAGCCCTCACATTTCTGTTCAAGATGGTTTGATCTTGTAGAACATTCACATACAAATGTGGCCTGTTTTTTAAAGAGGTCTTTTAAGGTTTGTAATATCAGCTCAGTAACACTCCCTATCAGCCTACTCCCCAAACTTGCCTAGCCAGTATATGTTTGAGGAAGGGGGAAGGGTGGTAGCAGCAGCAGTGGAAGAAAAGGCCTGACTATCAGGCAGTTTCTGAACAGGATAAGTTTGTATCTGATTCCTTCCATCTTATCCCACCCCCCACACCTCTGACCTCAGATGAGAGATCCTTCAGTATCCAAAGACTTCTCAGACAATGTCCAGGGGCCATAGGATCACTCATCTGGTGATTTTTGTGTTTCATCTTTCTGGTTTCTGTACATCACTTAAACAAGTTCAACGAAGTGTGGAAGAGCAATAGAAAGCTACTTCCTGCTGTGAAGTCTGGCTTTTGCATCATGGAGTGATTAATGTAAAGGATCAGAACTATGAGCAGGTTTGTGATGGAGATGGGGAACCAGGCTGTGTGTCCAATGTAAACTGTGTTTTATGATTTATAGTCACTCTTTAGAAATTTTAAAAATTCAAAGGTCGTCTTTAAGGGTAAAAGGTTTTTTAAGATAAACTTCTATCTATTCCCATAAAATATGTAAAACAAAATTAGCAATAGGTAAAAATCAGCAGTAAAATGAAGGCTGCAATCCTGTTCACATGGACTTGGGAATAAGTCTCATTGATCTCCTTTGGAGTAGATCTGCATCAGATTGCATGAAAAAATGTGCACAAAGCAGTTTATAGGAAGTGTACAAAAGGCTAAAAATCAGTATTAGTTAGCACACACAGATTTAAATTTAACAATCACAACACTTTCTGAATAAAAACATTCAAAACAAACCTAAAAGCAGAAAAAGGGCCTCACCATATTATTTTCCCACAGTTGGACTTGGAATTCATTAGGTGATTTGAGTGGTTAGCTTACATTACACTAATTCATGAGAATTATGCTGAATCAGAATGACAGTTCCAGGACATGCTGAGAATGGAATGCTTCATCAAAGCACCTCTTGTCACAACTCTTTCTTACACCCACACATGCACATGGATGCCCAGGGAGAGGGGAGGGAATGAAAATTTCCCACCAGGGGTCCGTCTTGCACACAAACAATAATTACATAAACTACATAATCCTGATAATTTGAAACTACTCCAGCTTTCAGTTAATTTAAGAAACTTGGTTTCCATATTTGGCTCCCGTCTGGTTCTAAATTGCACAAGAAGCATCTGTGAGTAGCCTCCTTGCTGCAGAGGTTGTGGTGATAGTAGTCATGGGAGAACTTACATGATTTTGAGGAACAGACTAAATGCAGGACTTCACTACGACTTTCATCAACCACCTCTTGAATGCCTCCAGTGTGGGAGAACCTATGACATCCCTAGACAATTGGTCCATTGCTGTACTGCTCTAACAGCCAGAAAAAAATAATTCTGATATCTAGCCAGAATTTGGCTGTGTGTAACTGTAGCCCATATTCCACGTCCTGCATTCTAGGATGATTGAGAAGAAATCCTGTACTTCCCCTTTGTGACAACTTTTCACCTATGTATCTTCTTTTATATGGAACAGAACTACCCCCACCCCCACCCCATATAGCTTTGCCCTTCTAGAACATGTCCAATCACAGTTCTTAAGATCTATATTTCAACAGTCCAGCTGTGTCTCCAATGTGTGTTTGTGCTTGGATTCTGGCCTGGTAAAAGTTAAGGCCAGGGTTTCCCTTACCTCTTTCAAGTTTTGGCTCCAGCTAAATTACAATGCATAGGGTTTAACATCTTTAATACTCTGGAATAATTTTCAGTCTCCCGGGCTTAAAGCGGTCTGCCTGAAGCTGAGGAATTTGGGGTTCTCTCTGAAGCTGTTCTGGCAATGGGTTTGGACCAGACAAAAGTGGCCATAAGTCAGAGGCTGCTAGATATCCATTAGATAGCCATTACTGGAGCTCCCAAGGCATAGGAGGGCTTTCTTTAAAGCCAGATGTTTCAAGCCTGCTGTTGAAGGCTGCTATAGAAGGATACCCATGTCAGAAAGGGTTTGCTCCTGAGGGTCAGGAGAAATGGAAATAATAGAGCATACCATGTTTTACTGCTCACTTTACCAGGAAGTATGTTGCAAATTTATCCTTTCCCTGATTAGAAAATTTACTGGACACTCAGATGCAGAGGTGGCCAAGATTTTTACTAAGGGAACTAATCCACAGATCACAGCCCAGAGCGCGAGTTTTTGTAGCAGCCATTTGTAAAATCTGACAGGGTATTGTTTGTAGTAAGTATAAATTTTAATGCCTGCTCTTTTTTTTTAACAATGTGTGTCATCATTTAGATTTTAAATATAAATGTACAGGAATCGGAATTTTGATATTGTTTCTTTGATTATGCTGGTCATTGATTGTAAAGAAATTAAGTGATTGAGAAGGTGCCATTGATGAGTGCTCTTTGAGTCCAGTTCTGTAGCCAACTGTGGATTCACCTGATAGTTGTTCCATCTAGCCCACTGTTAAGTAATGTTATGATCAGATGAGACCTTTGCTGAAGTCAAGAGAGATTATGCCCACAGCATTCCCACAGTTCATGAGGGAGGTTATCCAATCAAAAAACGAAATCAGATTATTTTGGCAAGCCTTGTTCTTGATAAATCCATACTGGCTTCTAGTAGCTGGTAAACTATATTGAAACTTAAGTTTCATATTGGAAATAGGTAAGAAACCCCAACCCCAACCTTTTCCCTAGCATGAATGCCTTCTCCAGTCAGTTTTGCCTTCTCATGATGTGTCCAAAGTACAACGGCCTCAGTTTTGTTATTTTTGCATCTAAGGATCTAGGACCCACTTGTTTGTCTTTCCATTAGTCCACTATGCTTTCACTGAGTTACAAATGCATCAATTTTCTTCCAGTCATCTTTCTTCACTGTCCAGCTTTCACATCAATACAAAGTAACTGGGAAAACAATAGTGTGGGTGATCTTGGCCTTGGTCTTCAGTGAAATGCTCCTACACTTGATCTTTTCTAGTTCCTTCATTGCTGTCCTTCCTGGTCATAGTCTTCTTCAAATTTCTGGGCTGCAATTTCCATTTGAATTGATGATAGAGCCAAATTATGTAAAATCTCTCACAGTTTCAGTGTCTTCGTTGCTAATGATACAGCTCTGTAATTCAGCTCTGTAATTCAGCTCTAGTTGCAGTTTTTGTTTTCTTGATATTCAACTGCTGTCCTGCCCTCTGCCAATAGTATGTTGTCGTCTGCTTATCTTAAATTATTGATGTGTTTTTCACTGATTTTTACTCCTTACTCTGATTCTAATCTAGCTTTCCTGATGATATGTTCTGTGCACAGATTGAACAGTTGGGGAGATAAAATGCATTCTTGTCTGACACCTTTGCTAAGAGAAACCATTCTCTCTCTCTACACTTTGTTCTAAGAGTGGCATCTTGACCTTTATACAAGTTACACATCAGGACAATCAAGTGCTGAGGCATACCAATTTCTTTCGGGAGCACCCATAGTTTCTCATGATCCACACAGTCAAAGGCTTTCTATAGTCTATACAGAACAGACTTTTTTAATGAAATTCTTTGGTGTGTTCCAATAGCCAGAGAGGTGCTGGGCTTTCCCACACTACAGACATTCAAAATAAACTGGACAGACATCTGAGTGGGATGGTGTAACTTGGTACCCTGCAACAGCAGGGGGTTGGGCCCAATGGCCTTCATGGCCCCTTCGAACTCTACTATTCTGTGATTTTATGATTCTTCATACATCCAACTTGAAAGGACACTTCACCAGAGCTGTCTCCACTTCGATGACCTTGCATTCTGGCATACCAATAGATGAAATCTGCAAAGCTGCTATGTGGTCAATACTGTCTTCATTCATCTACCACTACCAATCGACATTAAAGTCAGATGAGACTGTTCCTTCAGACACGCCATTCTCTCCACAGTTCTATGGTAACAACACTTTCCTAACTCCACATACATTAAGCTTGCTAGTCATCCATATATGTGATGCACAGAGACCACAAAGAAGAAGAGCAAGTTGCGTACCTGTAACTGTCATTCTTCAAGTGGTCTTCTGTGCATTCACACAATCCACCCACCGGCCCCATGTCAGTGTTGGTGGCATCAAAACAGATTACCTCACCTTAACGGATAATCCAATATGAACTGGACAGCAAACTGTCAGTCTCCCGCTGGACTGACAATGGGCAAGAGCCCCACTTATTTACGCTAGGGGAGAGGGGTGGACTTCTGCCAGAAAACTGTTGAACTGAGAGAATCTTCCCAAATTCAAACACAGCGCAGGTGCATCACCCATATGTAGGTATGCACAGATGACCACTTGAACAACAGTTACATGTAAGCCATTTGTCCTTGCAGCACTCTTTTGCATCTCCTTTCTTGGGGATTTGAATATATAGTAAAGATTTCCCGTCTATGAGCCACTGTTTTTTCCCATACTTGATGGCACATTCTTTTTAGGGCTTGGACTGATTCATTTTCTGCAGGTTGGAATAGTAGTGCTGGTATCCTGTCTACTCCAGCTGCTTTATTCCTCCCAAGTGCTTTCAGAACAGCTTTCTCTTTGCTTTTTAATATTACAGACTCTTCCTCAGGATTCATCTTTGTAGAAGCCTGCCATCCTTTAATCTCTTCCGCACAGTTCTTCTGTATATTCTTTCCACCTTCTCTTTGATTTTTCCTAGTCAGATAGTGTGTCTCCTTGTTTGTCTTTTAGCATTCCTACTCTAGGCTTGAATTTCCCTTTGATTTCCTGGAGACCTCTGGAAGATGTTTCTTGTTTTTCCTCTTTTGTCAGGCTATTCTCTCTTTTTTTAATTTCCCCTTTTTATTTTTTTGACAAAAAAGCATAAATACAATACATCACAACAATAATAATATAGCATAACAAAAACACAATAATAAAATAGTAAATAATAAAGTGTTCCCACCACCCCGGAGACCAATGCTACCACCATTCACATACTATAACAATTAATAATATATAATATACTTCAATTATTTCCATATTCCCTCCAGAAGTTCATATAATCTTGACTGGGTTTACAGCCTTTGCCTTCTATCAGTACTGCTTTTACAAAATCTTCCCAAATTTCATTATATTTATTTGTTTTCATTAACCCTCTTTTAATTTTTATTTCTGTCATCAGTTTATCACTAATTACCATGTTCCATATTTCATTATACCATTAATGCCTTTGCAAAACCCAATTATGTTTCCAATATTTAACTATCACTAGCCTAACTGCCATTATCATACTTACAATCAATTCTTTCTTATATTTTGTAGACCAGTTGTTTATTTTGTCTCTGTGTGATAGTCACTGAAAAGTTGAATTCAGGATTCTGAGCTTATTTCTGTCACCTTTTGCTTCTCACCTGTCCTTTGCAACTGTCCATGTGTATAATTGTCTTATCAGTAGCTTGAAGTAAGTATTTGTGATAAACAAAGGGATTATTTCCTTCATAAGATTCTATGAGTCATGTTCCTGCTTTGTTTCTTATACCCAGGGCAAATTTTCCTACATTTGTTTCCCACTTTTGTGTTCCAGTCACCTAGGATTATCAGCATGCCTTGTTTTGGAGTAGTATCAATTTCCTCTTGAACATCTGATATTTTTTTCTTCTTCAGCATCTGTTGTTGGAGCATAGACTTAAATAATGGTAATGCTGATACAATTTTTCACCAATTCTAATTGATATTATTAGGTCAGATTTTGTGTTAAAGCTGCTTATTGTTTGTGCTACATCTTGCCTTCATTTCTTCTGAGTTGGCCATTTCTAGAGTAAAATCCTTTCTGTTTGTCTGATTGAAAATGTCCTATTCCAGTCCACTTTAGTTCACTCACACCAAGTACTGCTACTATTAGCCATTCAATTTCCTGCTTTATTGTTTCCCAGCCTGTCTTGATTTATACTACTCATATTTCATCTCCCAATTGTATATGCTGTGCAGCATTGGACCTTCCTTTCACTTCTGTGCATGTTGGCCACTAGACTTCCCTACAGCTTTTATCTTAGTGGCATAATTAGTGACAGCACTATTCATACTAATTCTTTGCTTTTCCCCAGCAGCTTGTTCAGTGCCTTCCCCGCTAGGGGCATGTCTCATCTCTTATTTCACTTTGGTTTGATTCATCAAGTGGTTTTCAAACCAAGAAGATTCAGAAGCAGTCTACCATTGCCACCTTCTCTGCAGCACTAACCAGAGTTAGCTTGAGCATCACTGCCATTGCCTGTGAAAGATCCTCTAACAGTGGTCTTCAACTACCATTGCTGCCCAGTAGCTGCCCTGCAGGAGTTTCTCTGCTCCATTCATCATTAAAGATACCTATTCTCTCCTGCTGATGTGACCACTGCTCTTGAAGAAGGCAGATGTATCTTAATCTGGTTTTATAGCTGTGACCATTGTGACTTGGGTGACCCTGTGAATAGAACAGCATGGTGAGAAAGTCTGGCCTCTGGACAGCTTTGCCCTCAGTGTTTTTGACATTTCAACCCCCTCACCATGTTAAGCTATGCATCCAAAAGGGGGTTGGCTTAGTTTAGCCTACCTTAGTTTAGCTTAGGTTATTTTAGCTTATCTTAATTAGCTAATTGGTTCAGAAATAGGCCTTCCTCATATATACTAATATTTATTTTATTTTTCTGGTTTATATCCTGCCTTTCTCCTACAAAGGGCTCAAGGCAGCTTACATCATTCTCCTCCTTCATCTTATCCCCACAACAACAACCCTGTGAGGTAGGTTGGGCTGAGAGTCTGTGACTGGCCCAAAGCCACCCAGTTGGCTCCATGGCTGAGCAGGGACTAGAACCCAGATCGCCTGAGTCCCAGTCCCATGCTCTTAACCACTATACCACACTGGCTTACCTGAGGCCCAGGCACCCACTTAAGGACTAGATTCTTCCATAGAACCTGCAATCAGATTGACTGGGATAGCACTCAGCCTTACTAATTCCTTTAGCCTATAGCAGAGGAAGAGATAGGAGGCAGGTTCACTTCACTGGCTTAGCTGAGAGGCCTGATTTCTTTGGGTCCTCATTTCTTGAACAGTCACAGTTATGATTTCCACCATGGGGATTTCATAATTTCCAAAGTAGTGCCTGAGGCTGCTCTCTATTCCAAATCTCTCTCTTTTTCCTGTTGTGTCTTCTCTATCTGAAGGCTGAGTGCAGGGACCTATTTAGAAATGATTTTTGTAAATGATTTTTGAAGTCTTTTTGCTGAACTGCTGAGTAAAAATATTGAACATGTTCATACTGCTGAGCAGAATAAACACTCTAATTCTTCTTGCTGCTTTCTAGTAAGACTGCATTTCACTTGAGTCTCTGGTGAAAAATATAATAATCAAGCTTCTCCTGGGTCAAGTGCCAGGAAAATAATTTCCCCTAATGCATTAACTACTGTGGAAGATGGCACAGTTATATAACCGAGTCATGTGGGAAGGTTCTTATTGATATTGAGGAAGGAGATAATTCTGTGTGTGTGTGTGTGTGTGTGCGCGCGCGCGTGCGTGCGTGAGTGCGTGCATGCGTTCTTTCTTTCAAGAAACCACCTGGTATTCATATTTGCTGTCACATCCTCTAGTAAATTGCAGGTTCTATGGAAGAATCTACCTATGGAATTCACTCCCCAAAGAGGTCCGCCTGGCACCGTCGTTACTGGTTTTTCGGCGCCAGGTAAAGACCTTTTTATTTAAACATCATTTTAATTGTTAAAACATATGATCTGGCCAGGGCAACTTCTTCTTCCTTCTCTTTCTCCTCCTATATTTTTATTTACTTATTTTATACTGATAATTTTAATTTTATATTTGTAACTCAATGTATTTTTTGTATTTTTGTATTTAATGGTAATTTATTATGTTCTATTGTATTTCAATGTATTTTATTGTGTTGTAAGCCGCCCCGAGGTTTCAGCAAGGGGCAGCGTAGAAATGTTATAATAATAATAATAATAATAATAATAATAATAATAATAATAATAATAAATTCAAAACTGCAATAATATCTAAGTTTGCAGAACCCTTCCAAGCAATTCAAAGTAGTGATAGAAAAATTTTCATTACTTCAGTTTGGACTTGATGCAGAATTTATAAAGTAAGTATCCAGAAAAACACATGACTTCTGCAGTTTATACTGTTGGAACATGGGTACTGAAAGTGGCATGCACCCAATTTGCCATTTCATTGTTCTTGAGCAACTGCAGTTTGCTCTCACTTACCCTTAACCTACTCCACAGTAGCAGCCTTGCTGGAGATGAGAACTGATTGGGAATTCAAGTTCACACAACAAAGCATGCACACTTGGGAACAAGAGAGGAATATTTCTAGATGAAAGACATGAATGATGTGCAATGTTATAAGAAACAAATCAAGGAAATTGATTCAAACTTAGAAGCTTCTTACTGAACAAAAGGCTGCTTGGCCATGTAGTTTAAAGGAATTAAAGATATTTTCATGGAGCATGTGACATTAACACTAAAACACAACAACAACAACAACAACAACAACAACAACAACAACAACGGCACATGTGCAGAATGCAAAATTCTCTGAATTCTGGGTCAGACTATGTGCTCTGCAACCCCTTTGGTCTCACACTGAAACAATGTTGCTCACTGGCATTTATAGTATTATGAATACTAGAATATAGTCTCTTTACAAGCATACATTCTGCCAATACATGACAGTATGCACAGGTTAGAGTGGAAACAAACATAATCAACATTGAGGTGATTATGGAAGTTTTTTCAGAGTGGTTAGATCTGTGCTAGGAAGCAAGTCATCATGTGAGAAGTCATCAAGTGATAAACAAAGATACACTTCTGGAATGCTGAGAACAGTAATCTCTCAGGAAAAGGGAGTTGCTCTCTGTGTGTGTGTGTGTGTGTGTGTGTGTGTGTGTGTGTGTGTGAGAGAGAGAGAGAGAGAGAGAGAGAGAGAGAGAGAGAGAGAGAGAGAGAATATATGTCAATGAACAGTTATTAGAGTAAGCCACCCCATACAGTTACTATTGCACATCTCAGCTATGCTGCCTCTTCCAAAGTTCTTTGATTCCTTCAAGACAGTCATCTGATATGTCATATGTTTAGGATGAATGGGGAACTAAGCAAAGGTGGAAGATCCACAAAAAGTTCCTCCTCCTGATAGGAACTGTCTTTTCCTTAACTCATTCACCCAAGGTCTGTCTTATCTTGCTTAACCATGGAATACAGAAAATAGCACTTTATACTTACATGGCTATGAACTGCTGTCTAACCAGAAAACCAAGTCAGATAATATCTTACTAGTATGAGAAGAACAGACCAAGTCATCTACAAAGTAGGATAAATGTGTATATAATAAAAGATTATATGTGTATAATCTTTTATTAGGCCTTTATAAAATTGTTTTAATGGAAGAAGCTTTATCTCTCCCCCCCCCCAAAAAAAAAAAAAAAAGCAAGGGATTTTCTGGTAAATATGAATACCAGTGATTCAGCAGGTAAAAGCAGAAGCCAATTTTTTTTTTTTTTTTTGTCTGTTATAAAACTGAATTGCATAAAGCCTCACTATACTTTCATTTTCAGGAGCAAAAGCATTGCAGGCATTTTGGTAAATTTCTCGAGGTGGGAAAAGTTCTCAACTTTCCCAGGATTGGAGGCTTAACAAGGAAGCAGCACTGGCCTATTATTCCTTAAATTTAGAAAATTGGATCTAACACCATACTCACAGTCACCTTTTAATGATAGGCTTTCTTCTTTTTTTCTTTCCACTTACAGTCTTCTATGCTACCCTCAAAACAAATTCAGGAGTGTTTCCCAGCCCTAGAGCAGATTTTAAGGGTTCATGGGGGGCTGTGGGGTAGCAGAGAATTGCCTCTGTTCCAGTTCTCTTGCCAGAACTGCATCTACCAGCGAAATGGCTGCTGATGCTACTGAGTCATGCAATATTTGATGTAGGTATCTTTCCATTTCACACCTCAGGGGGAAAAAAACTTCCAACTTTGTAGCTCTGCCATCACTTTCAGCAGTGGAGCAACTGACTTTAAGAAAGACATTTTTAGTCAGCTAAGGCAATGCCAGTACAGCTTTCTTGGTAAGTCCCCCATCCCTCACAAGTTTAAGAATTTCTCCCTGCCTTTATTTCCAGATCACTATCCCCACCCCCCGCCAAAAGAAAATCCCCCTGAAAAAACTTAGTTCAGAACTACTTTATTTCCAACAAAGAATGTACCATGCTTCCATGGGAGGAATTCCTCACAGATACTACTCACATTTGCAATTGCACATAAAATACTACATGCTGTTCTTAAAAAATGACAGTACAGAACTGGGAAAAGCACAGAGAAAGCTGAGCCAAAGTTGGATTTGAGCACTTCTGCCTTGCTGCACGCTGAATGATACTATTTATGCAGTGTCTGTGGCTAGGGTTTGGGTTCCCTTCCTCCTTATACATATAGGAACAAATACCACTGCCAAACAGAGCTTTGAAGAAATCACATCAAGCTTTGAAGCTTTGAGGACAAAAGTCAAGAATTTTGGGTCCCAGATAGTTTTCTCTTCAATCTTTCCATTTCTTGGAAGAGGAATAGACAAAAATACTTCAAGTGAATTCCTGGCTACAAAGGTGGAGCTGTGGCAGAGATTTGGATCCTGGGATCATTTGGAGAGGTTCTGGACTCTCCCACTCTTTAGGCATTGAAGATACATTTGGACAACCATCTAAAGGGGGTGGTTTGAGAGGCACTGAACAGGGGATTAGACCTGATGTCCCTCTGGATCCTTCTATCTCTAGTATTCTATTATTCCATGTTGATCTCAATTGTTGCAGGTCTCCTTTACTTGGGAGTCTTCTCACTCCATTCTTTCTGCTATCCTGTTGATTCTACTGTGCTGGTCCTCTTGTAAGAATTACTGTCTCTACTTCTGGTTTCATTGCAGAATTAAGTTCTAAGCTCTGCGCAAAGAGATTTTCCTTACCTGAATTCCCACTCTATAACCTCTAGGTGGCACTGTGGTGTCAAAGACTTAAAAATACACAAGTAGGATGATACTGTTTCCTTCACTTTCAGAAATAACACCCCATTTTGTCTGCGTTAAAATAAATAAAGTTGTTAAACCATGTAAATGTGAGGGTTGTTAATCCTTGCATATCACACATTCACCAGGTTTGCATGACATGACAATCTTCGCAAAGCATTTGCATATGAAAGTGATACTCTGTGATGTAACATCTGACCCTGGTCACTGGCTATCATTGCCATTTAATAGATTCTTCTCTAAGCTCAGCACAAGCTTTCCTTATCCAACCTGGACTTTATGTTGTGGGATGCAGATCCTAAGGGATGAACAAGCAACTCCTAAATGCTTCCAGATTTTATAATATAATCCATCCAACCAACATTTTAATATGTTTTGAACTTGCTCCAACAGTTTCAGCCAACTGGAGAAGAACTGATTTGATTGAGGTTCACAGGGGAAGATGGATTACAGGAACATTAAATGGATTTGGGGAGGAGTTTTATATAACTCCTTAATTATTAACTGCATGTAATCTCTCAGCCAACTTTAAAAGACTGTCAAGCACTTCTCTCTCCAGTGGGTGAAACACTATCTAGTATAAAGGCATTATTTGTCACAGCTCTGCATTATCAACTAACAACACTCTCATAACCTTGGAAAGAAAATAGTTACACCCATTAATTTGGTACTAGGATGTTTCATCGTCTCAGAAGCACTTCTATTTGTTTATTTAGTCCAACTGAAATTTGTACTAAATTGATTTATTTAATTGAACTTGTAGCTAATTCCTCTGATGAGCACGAGAATAATAATATGCTAATAATTCTCTTACCACTGGACATCAAACGCCTGTTTAAATAAGACCATCTTACTTTATTTGCAAAATATACACAAACTAAGTTTGGAACCTGATCGGAGTATTGAAAATATACCTAATAGAGCATTCTCCAGTCTGGCACAAACTGAAAAATCAGCCTGGTGTCAGCTGGGAAGGGGAGATCCTTGCTCCAGCTTTCATCCTTCTCATCATTTACCTGATTAGCCCTGTTGTTGAAAAGCAGATCCATGGGTAACTCTGTTGCTGGGCCCCATCACATTCCATTTTTTTCTATTTTGAAAAAACTTACATTTTGGGTTGAAGAAAATAAATGTTATTTCTGTTTAGGGGGACGATCTGTTGGAGACTTTATTAAATGTGATTTCCTGGCGAGAAATCTGACAGCACAATTCTTGTACTTCCAGCCTTCTGACTCCTCCTGTTACATTGTTTGTATTTATAGTGCTTATTCACAGATAACTTCATGATTTGACATAAGCATAACATAGGGGAGGAGGCATAAAGATGGAAAAATGCATTTATCAGCACAAAGCTTTCTTAAAAAGCTACAGTTTTCATAACATCAGTCATTCTGAAGCTTCTGTTTTTCTGGAACCCTCTGTACTTTTCATTAACACAAATACCTTACTTTCTCCTTCCAGTCAGAGACATAGAACAAAGGCACAGCATAATTCTTCACAATATGACTTGTAATCTTGTAACTGTAAAATCCCTGGCAAACAGTTGGCCATGTTGTGATCCAAAATTATCTGTCCTCACTTCTCCATCATTGCACAGGTATCCCAGAAGGCCCTGCAGGAGCATGGAGCCTCCACCCCTCCCCACCACCAACACTATTTGACAGTAGGCTTGAAGCAATTGTGGAAGGCACAGAAGCTGCCATGGGGCAAATGAACTGTACAACAGGCCATGGCCAAACTTAATCCAGTCTAACAACATCATCCCTGGTTCAGGCAACAGGCTAACTTGCATGTAAACTTGGTCACTAGTGATCAGACACTATTGCGGAGCGGGGGAGTGGGGGGGGGAGACCCTGCCAATGAGGCCCAGGGCAGGTTTTATGTTCTTCCTCTGCCCTCACTGGCAAATCTTCTCTAAAGGTAATGAATGTTTGGTTCAGATTGCTTCTATTCAATTTTTTAAGTGTTTGTCAGTGGGGCTGAACAAAGTAGGATGGGAAGAAGCTGCTATTGCTGTCAATATCTTCATACTGAAACAAGAAATTTAAGCAAGTTTAATGTTTTGGACTCACTTCCTTTGCCCTGCACCATTTAGCTTTCAGAGCTCCTTGTCTTTGGAATGCAGCCACAAAGCACTTCTTCAAAAAGTGAATGCAACTCTTAGCTGAAAGAGGTTCAAAATACCTGTTTTCCTGGATTCCCAAAATCCACGTGATACATTACTTTGAGGGGGAAAAATAAGGATAACTTGTAGATCATTCTTGAGGGTCATTATTGTTAGCTAGGCTAACCCCTTCATGGATCACTGCCTTGTCGTGGTGAAGGGGCTTGGGTAGCTCAATGAAGCTATGAGCTATGCCATGCAGGGCCATCCAAGATGGGCAGGTCATAGCAGAGACAAAACATGATCCACTGGAGAAGGAAATGGCAACCCACTCCAGTATCTTTGCCATGAAAACCCCATGGACAGTACCGAAAGGCAAAAAGATAAGATGCTGGAAGATGAGCCCCTCAGGTCAGAAGGTGTCTAATATGCTATTGGCGAAGAGCGGAGGGCTAGTACTTGTAGCACCAGGAAGAATGAAGTGACTGGGTCAAAGCCAAAAGAACACTCAGTTGCAGATGTATCTGGTGGTGAAAGGAAAGTCTGATGCTGCAAAGATCTATACTCCATAGGAACCTGGAATGTAAGATCCATGAATCAAAGCAAGCTGGATGTGGTCAAACAAGAGATGACAATACTGAACATCGACATCTCAGGAATCAGTGAAATAAAATGGACAGGAATGGGTGAATTTAATTCAGATGAACATCAGGTATACTACTGTGGGCAAGAATCCCTCAGAAGAAATGGAGTAGCCTTCATAGTCAATAAAAGAGTAGGAAAAGCATGGACAACATTTCTCCAGGCCTTCCTGTCCTCCACCATTCCCCGGAGTCCACCTAAGCGCATGCTGACTGTTTCAGTGACTCCATCTAGCCACCTCATCCTCTGCCATCCCCTTCTTCTTTTGCCATCTATTGTTCCCAGCATTAGTTTCTTCTCCAGGGAGTCCTTCCTTCTCATTAGGTGGCCAAAGTATTTGAGTTTCATCTTCACTATCTGATCTTCTAAAGAGCAGTCAGGGTTGATCTCCTCTAGGACTGACCGGTTTGATCGCCTTGCAGTCCAAGAGACTGGCAGGAGTCTCCTCCAGCACCACAATTCAAAGGCCTCAATCCTTCAGTGCTCAGTCTTCCTTATGGTCCAACGTTCACAGCCATACATTGCAACTGGGAAAACCGTAGCTTTGACTATATGCACTTTTGTTGGCAGGGTGATGTCTCTGCTTCTTAGTATGCGGTCTAGATTTGCCATAGCTTTCCTCTCCAGGATCAAGCATCTTTTAATTTCTTGGCTGCAGTCCCCATCTGCTGTGATCTTGGAGCCCAGGAAAATGAAATCTGTCACTACCTCCATTTCTTCCCCATCTATTTGCCAGGAAGTGAGAGGACCGGATGCCATGATCTTAGTTTTCTTAATGTTAAGTTTCAAGCCAGCTTTTGCACTCTCCTCCTTCACCCGCATCAAGAGGCTCTTTGGTTCCTCTTCACTTTCTGCCATGAGAGTGGTATCATCTGCATATCTGAGGTTGTTGATATTTCTCCCAGCAATCTTAATTCCAGCTGGTGATTCATCTAGGCCCACCTTTCTCATGATATGCTCTGCATATAAGTTAAATAGGCAGGGCGACAGTATACAGCCTTGCCAAAGTCCTTTCTCAATTTTGAACCAAGCAGTGGTTCCGTGTCCAGTTCTCACTGTTGCTTCTTGACCCGCATATAGGTTTCTCAAGAGACAAATAAGATGGTCTGGTACTCCCATCTCTTTAAGAACTTGCCACAATTTGTTGTGATCCACACAATAACAGGCTTTAGCATAATCAATGAAGCAGAAGTAGATGTTTTTCTGGAACTCCCTAACTTTCTCCCTGATCCAGCATATGTTGGCAATTTGATCTCTAGTTCCTCTCCCTCTTCGAAATCCTGCCTGTACTTCTGGTAGTTCTAGGTCCACATACTGCTGGAGCTTAGCTTGTAGGATTTTGAGCATAACTTTGCTAGCATGTGAAATGAGTGCAATGGTGCAGTAGTTAGAACATTCTTTGGCATTGCCCTTCTTTGGGATTGGAATGTAAACTGACCTTTTCCAATCCTGTGGCCACTGTTGAGTTTTCCAAGTTTGCTGGCATATTGAGTGTAGCACTTTTACTGTATCATTTTTTAAGATTTTGAATAGCTCAGCTGGAATACTGTCACCTCCACTAGCTTTGTTTTTGCTCAGACTTCCTAAGACCCATTTGACTTCACATTCCATGATATATCTGCAGTCAAGTTTCCCATAGGACAATAGTGTAGCTCAACAAGCCCTTCTTATTTACATGATTCTTAACTTAATTCACTGTGTTTTTCTGATAAAAAGAGTCTTCTGCAATGTTGGCTGCCTTCAAAAATCTGTACTGCTCAGTAACTCCTAAAGTTTCCAGTAATAGCTTAACCAATAAGACCTCTCTGCTGATGATACACATTGAGCTCCAGTGGGTGGATGTGCCATGTTTGCGGCTTGTCCAACTCGCATTTCTGCCCCCATTTAAAAAAAAAAAATGTGTCTACTTGTAGATTTGAGGTGTGAATTCTTCTGCCCAATTCACAACTGTGTATCTCACTAGTTTAGGGCTGCCAGTCTTAGTTTTATGAGTGCAATTATATTCCACTATCTTGCCACTCTTTTGACTATGATCCAATCCCCTCAGTTGGGTGAACTAGTTTTCCTGCATAGTATGCCCCCTGCAATGATTGTGTGATGTCTAGGGGTTAAGGCCAAGTATCGAAGATTAGTTAAAGGCGTTCAAAGCTGTTATTTTCTAGAAGCAACTCCTGAGATTTTCTTCCCTTAGGAAACCTGTTTCCATCAGTGTAGACATTGGGTCAGCATTTTTAGTCCTAGGTTCTCTCGCAACTCTTGTATCTTTTTATTTTAGCTATGAAGATAACTGCCAACTTCTTCCCTCTCAATGTATATGTGCAAACAGTAAATGGCATTGACCTGTTTCTTTGTTCAGATCGAGTACAGTTTCTACACTATCCTTTGGATTGTCATGGCATATAATCAAGTCATTGTTATAGGACAGCTAAGTGTTTACCTGCTTTCTCTATAATGCCTGTAGAGGCTTTATTTTGCATGAAGTCTTAGACAGTCAATAAGCAGCTTCATACAACATGGCAGGGTTTCTTGAGAAGGATGGTCTGTTGTGTCATCCAAACCCTGTTGTGGTATTTCAGCATGATATGTTTGGGTTTTAGAAACCATGACAGGGAACAACAGACTTTCCTGTGGTTTTTTATATTTCCCTATGGGTTCTCCAGTCATCTGTTTCCAACATTGTGGCTTCCATGGTCCTGGTATGCAGAGTAATACAGAGGTTCTTGGAAAGAGTAGCAATTTCAGGAGCTGCTCCAGCCATCCAGTATGGGATAGAATTTTAGGCTCAGTGGCTGATGGGACATGCACCAAAAGTGGGAGGACTGAGTGAGGAAGGTGGAAACTGTGCTAGCATGTAAACCACTTGATCATCTGTCAGGCACATCCAGGCCAACACACACACACACACACACACACACAGGGTTGCTTGTCATGATGTGTGAACCCAGCCAATACCTCATATAGTTTTTTATTCTGTACTTTCATTGCTTGATTTAAGCTGCTGATGCCCTTCTGCAGCTTGCACGTGCTGCTTGCCTTTGTTATTTATGAATGTTTTTCCATGCAAAAATGCAGACTATGCAAGGTGTTCTGCATCCAAATTTCTTGAATCTACTACACTGAAGTGCACTTTTACTGTAGCATTTCTTACAACTAGTACAAAAGTCTTTTTGTGGTCTTCACTGTATTTTGGAAGCCTTTGGCAAAGAACCAGACCTTGTATTACTATATGTCCCCTTCTTTGCAGCCTATGACCACCGGTTTTGTTAAGAGCCTACATTTTCGGTTTATCCAATGACCCTAATTCTTGTGCTTCTCTTCTGCTGTGGACATCTCCTCTTCCTTTTTCCATGACATTGGTTCTTGTGACAATGACTTTACAAGGTAGGTGAGTCATTCAGCTTGAATTCCTTGGTTGGATCTTGATGAAGATCGAAATTTGGTTTAGCGGTATCATCTTCTTTCAAGGCAGCCTCTGGTTCTTTTGTTTTATCTGTTGGCTTACTAAGAGGTTTCATTAATGTTTCTTCACCATATTTTGTTTGGGTGATGGCTGCATCTCTCAGCATTTCTCAGTCTCAAGGATAGGCTGGACGTGCACATGGTAGGCATGTCATGAGCAGAGCCAACTGGAACCAGGGGTCAGACTAGATAGCTTGGGAGGCCCCTATGACTCACTGTCTTTCTATGTTCCAGTGCCAGGCAATACTTCTTAGACTGTGTCCTGTTGCTATCACTTTCAGCCCCTTCGTAGGTGTCATGAGTTGGCTCACTTCTTTCTTCTTCACTGAAATATATCAGGCTACATACAGTGCAGAAGCTGGGTTTCCTGAGTTCCAGACCCAGTCCAACACTGCAAGCATTACACCACACTGGCTTTCCTAGATCTTTGTGGAGAGTTATTTGTCATCTCTGTGGCAGCCTACTGGGCAGGTAAGCAAAAAGAGAGAGAGTGTGTGGGTAAAAAAGAGAGCAAGGGAGTGATTATCTTTGGCTGTAGTCCTGCTCACTTGATTTCACCTGCTTGCTCCTGAGTGAAGGCAGACCTCAACAGAAAAAGTGTTTCCTACCCCTGTCCTATGGGCCAAAGCAGGCTTGTCCCATCTATCCCCTTGATTCTAGTCAACATTCATGGGTCAACTTTACCTTAAATATACATAATGGCTTGTTTCACACAATCTAACTTTAGCTTCCTTTAGACCTGTCTTCTCTCCCCCAGGCATGATGTGACAGCTGGCCATATATATGCATCTACCCAGTCAACTGTTGCACCAGGTGGAAGTTTCCTTCCACCCACTGGTGGCCCACTGTGGCTCAGTGCTAGCTAGAGAGAAAAGAAGGGAGCAATGTGAATCAGCCAGGCTGCTGCTTTTCTATATCTGCCTCTGTGTACTTGATGAGAGGGCCAGCACTGAGCAAAGACATACATGTTTTTTGTTTTTTGTAAGCCGCCTTGAGACTTTAGACAGCATATAAAAACTTTATATAAATAAATAATATGCTCATTCCACCATCCTTCTTCTCCTGTGACTAGCATTCCTGACAAAGAGTAGCAATGAAGAGGCAATACAATGAAACAGCAATGAGGAGATGAAGAGGCAAGACTGATGCCTTATACTGTGGCTTTTGATATGTAGATGCTTCTAGCTTCTGTTTGGTCTTCTGTGCTGTTTAAACCCTATATATAAGATGACATTGGCTGGAGATATGGGCCAAGAAGTTGCAATTTCTTGTTTCCATCTTCAGATCATGGGGAGACAGGGAATGTCCTGAACTGGTGGCTGGCATCAATTTTTGAATGAATAAGGCATATTAACTGAAAATGGAGGTACTGCTGGTTGTAGGTTATCTGATATAGTAGTAAGTGTACTGCAGTGACTGGATGTACAAGATGCCAAGATGCATAAACCCAGTATTCAAGTCAGTATAGTTCTTACTGAGAATGGGGAATCTAAACATGTCCTGAAATAAATTGCAGGGAAATTAATACACAAACAATATGGAACAGTGTTTCAGAAATATATTGTATAGCTATACATATATTATTTTATCTTTTGTGTGTGTGGTGTGTGAGAGAGAAGCATCAGAAGCTTGTAATAACAGGATAAAGGAAGGAGGACAAATGAAATGAAATAAAGGGCACATTTCACTCATCCCATTATCACTAATCTGTTTCCCAGTAAAGAGATTAGCAACCCTTTTGGAACACTAATCTAACATAGGTTGGTTCCCTACTGCTCTGTCCCATTTCCTATACCAATGATACACAGGAAATATCTTAATGAAAAGAACTCTTCTTGTTATGCATTAATTAATACTACACTACATGAAGTTAATACCTAGGTTTTAACTTATCCAGGCATTAAAAGTTTTTCTGGCAAATAAATATTTGGCAGCTTTCTGTATTTGGAAAGTACTGCCACTAAATGTAGTCAAGCGGAATGCTGCAGCATGAAATTTTCTAAAGGCAACAAAATAAAATTGTTTAGGATACCAAAGGTAAGAGGAGCATTTTTTCCTGGATAGCATATTTGATTTCTATGTCCACAAAAAAATTCACCATGGAAACCTGAGGTTCATGACTAAACAGGACCTAATGGCCTTGATCTGATTCTACAGGTGATTATAAAATAATCCCTTGAATATTTCATGCTGAAATGAGCATGCAACATCCAAGTAGTATGGTAACATGAGAAAGCGGGGATGTAGCCTTATTAAAAAAAACAAACAAACAAACCCTGCCAGACTTACCTCCTGCCAGGTAGCATTGCCCACTCTTTCAGAGACACTGTGACTCTGTTTGCAGCAGTAATAAGAGCTAGAATTTTTCATCTAATCCTCATCAGCAGAAGCGACTGCTCCTTTTGGCTTCTGAGGAAAGCGGATTTTAACTTAAGACACCAGCTTTACCCTGGATTTTCCTTTATATTATCTCCTGCTGTTCTCTTGCTTTTGGCAGTCTATGAATTTTAAGGAAAGATGCCAGCATCTCAGCTAAGATATCTCCTGAACAATTTTTCTTCCTTGTTTAGTTGGTGATTACTGAAACAGAAGAACTGGCTAATTTGCTTTGGCCTGTGGTTTATTTATTTATTTATTGCATTTTCTATACTGCGCCACAGTCAAAGCTCCCTGGATAGTTTAGGCTAGGATGGAAATAGTTGTATCCTGCCAGTTCTATTCACCAATGACAAACTAGCGTGGGACCAGAAACAGATTGCAGCTAGCCAACACAGCCAGATCCTCTTAGTTTTGGGGAAAACTCCAGATTTAAGCCCTAACTGCAGTATGGAAGTTGGAACACACGGTAAGATCATACTTTTCTTTGTTGTTAATTGCTGGCTAAGAAGCTGGCTCATGCTGGGGAAGGAACAGAAGTGCCTTTAAAGTGAACTTCCTTAAAGTTTTCCTTATTTTTTCCATAAGCAGTTGCTCTGTAGAATATCTTCTTGCATCTAGTGTGTTCATATGGAAAATATGTATATAAATAGATAGCTTAATCTGCATGGGAAAGCAAGCAAAGCTACCAAATCAGAGACAGTGTCTGTTATTATTTCAGCATATTTTTCCTGTATCTGTTGATTCTGAGAATATGTACACAGACTGCTGTCCTGTTCAGAGTTGAGGTGCTTAAGCCCATATATCATGGAATAGAGAAGAGACAAAAGTGGTGTGTGTATGAAATAACTGAGAGTGCTTTGGCACAAAAAGTTTTTAGCAGTCTATCCAAAAGACAATAATGAAAGGACTCATCAATACCTCTGAGAGACAGCATTTCACTCCTTGGTCACTGCTACAGGGAAGACTGGATCTGCATCCTAGCTAGCCAGACCTCCAATGGTAACTGAATGCAAAGCAAGACCTCTGAAAGTTCATACAGTGGGTGGGGCATCTCAAGTGAGAGATGGATATTTTTCAAGAAGCCTAGTCCTAAACTGCTCCATGCTTCTTGTCCCCTTCTAGCTGAAGATTTAGGTGCAAAGCTGGTTCACTGGGGGAAGCTGGTCTTGCTACAATTTCATAATGAAGAAAGGAAGAGACACTTTATCATGGTTATTCTCCAGAGTTCTGTTATTATTTACAGGTGTCACATTCATTTGAGAGCTGTAAATGTTAGTATGGAACTGCTGAATTTGAATTGATAGCCACTTGGTTAAACAAACCCTGGTAGTATCACAATATTGTCAACACCTCAGGACCTGTTTGCAATTCATTCAGATTCCAAATGCATAATGAGATTTATTATATATTGAATCTATTTATATATCAAAAGATCTCTTGAGCTGTTGAAGAGATTATAAATAGATTATATAAATAATCTATTTATATATCAAAACATCCCATAGCTGAGTATGTTGTTGTTAGTCGCGAAGTCATGCCCGACCCACCGCGACCCCATGGACGACATTCCTCCAGGCCTACCTGTTTCCACCATCCCCCAGAGTCCACTTAAGCTCACACCAACTGCTTCAGTGACTCCATCTAGCCACCTCATTCTCTGCCGTCCCCTTCTTCTTTTGCCATCTATTGTTCCCAGCATTAGTTTCTTCTCCAGGGAGTCCTTCCTTCTCACTAGGTGGCCAAAGTATTTGAGTTTCATCTTCAGTATCTGGCCTTCTAAAGAGCATTCAGGGTTGATTTCTTCTAGGACTGACTGGTTTGATCACCTTGCGGTCCAGGGGACTCACAGGAGTCTCCTCCAGCACCACAGTTTAAAGGCCTCAATTCTTCAGTGCTCAGCCTTCCTTAGGGTCCAGCTTTCATAGCCATACATTGCAACTGGGAAAATCATCGCCTTGACTCTACGCACTTTTGTTGGCAGCATGATGTCTCTGCTTTTTAGTATGTTGTCTAGATTTGACATAGCTTTCCTCCCCAGGAGCAAGGGTCTTTTAATTTCTTGGCTGGAGTCCCGATCTGCTGTGATCTTGGAGCCCAGGAAAATGAAATCTGTCACTGCTTCCATTTCTTCCCCATCTATTTGCCAGGAAGTGAGAGGACCGGATGCCATGATCTTAGTTTTCTTAATGTTAAGTTTCAAGCCAGCTTTTGCACTCTCCTCCTTCACCCGCATCAAGAGGCTCTTTAGTTCCTCTTCACTTTCTGCCATGAGAGTGGTATCATCTGCATATCTGAGGTTGTTGATATTTCTCCCAGCAATCTTAATTCCAGCTGGTGATTCATCTAGGCCCACCTTTCTCATGATATGCTCTGCATATAAGTTAAATAGGCAGGGCGACAGTATACAGCCTTGCCAAAGTCCTTTCTCAATTTTGAACCAATCAGTGGTTCCGTGTCCAGTTCTCACTGTTGCTTCTTGACCCGCATGTAGGTTTCTCAAGAGACAAATAAGATGGTCTGGTACTCCCATCCCTTTAAGAACTTGCCACAATTTGTTGTGATCCACACAATCAAAGGTTTTAGCATAGTCAATGAAGCAGAAGTAGATGTTTTTCTGGAACTCCCTAACTTTCTCCATGATCCAGAGTATGTTGGCAGTTTGCTCTCTAGTTCCTCTCCCTCTTTGAAATCCTGCCTGTACTTCTGGTAGTTCTCAGTCCACATGCTGCTGGAGCCTAGCTTGTAGGATTTTGAGCATAATTTTGCTCGCATGTGAAATGAGTGCAATGGTGCAGTAGTTTGAACATTCTTTGGCATTGCCCTTCTTTGGGATCAGAATGTAAACTGACCTTTTCCAATCCTGTGTGCACTGTTCAATTTTCCAAATTTTCTGGCATATTGAGTGTAGCACTTTTACTGCATTGTCTTTTAAGATTTTGAATAGCTCAGCTGGAATACTGTCACCTCCATTAGCTTTGTTGTTGCTCAGACTTCCTAAGGTCCATTTGACTTCACATTCCAGGATGTCTGGCTCGAGGTCAGTGACCACCCCATCATGGTTATCAGGGACATTATGCTCTTTCTTGTATAGTTCTTCTGTGTAATCTTGCCACCTCTTCTTAATCTCTTCTGCCTCTGTTATATCCCTGACAGCATACAATAACTTTTAAAGCACAATAAAAACAAATAAAATTAACAGCAATTCAAAAAAGAACAGAAAATCAATGATTAAGTCAGAAGAGTGGGAAGGAGAAGGAGAAGCCGCCACTAGTTGGAAGAGATAAAACTTGTATAAAGCCCAGTAAGTAGAAAAATCTCCACTTCTCTGTGGGTAGGTAACTCCATAACCTTGGAACAACTTGCAGTTTATGATTTTAGCCATAGCCCTACTTCTGCCTGTAACTATCCTTACCTGACATGCCGTAGGTACATGGAGCAGGGCTCAATTATACAATGATACAAGGAAAGTTAACATCTGAAATCATAATGAATCCAGGAAAACAAGTTAATAACTTGTTTGTAGAAGTTTGCTGTTCGAAGGCTGTTAAAGCAAAACAAGCAACCTAATAATAAAATCAATGTGCACACAGTTCTTGCGATTTGAACACAGTTGCACTATAGACTGATATTTTTATGGCACTTAGACCTGTTACACATGCATGTCAGTCATTATGTCTAATTGCCTTCTTTCCAACTTCCAGTTCCATTCCTTTCAATTCAATTCCTTCCAACATTCCTGGCATGTTAGCATAGGATAGGACTATTTTCCCTAACACATTTATTTTCTATGTACAGGGTTCTATTGTGGTTTTAAATATGAGAGAATATTCAAACTTTTGATCTGTCACTGCGGTCAGCGAAAACAGACACAAGAGAGTTGCTCCATCACAAAGTGGTTCTATTCCAATCTGTTCACCACCAAACCTCTGCAATGGTTTGTGCAAAAAGGACTAGCACCAGCATGGCTGGACCTATGTGTGCATATCCACAAAGACATCCAATATAGTGAGGACCTGGCTTTATAACTCAACCTCTGTCTGCTTTATTGGACAACACAATATCCAGAAGGGGACCCACGTGGTGCCAGGATGTTTATGTGCCATGCTCAAAAACTTCCTTGTGGCATCAGAGGCTTTTTAATCTTTCATGCTGCTAACACAATGCCTTCTGGTCTCATCTTATAAAATGAGATGGAATGGTGTATGGCATCATATATACTTGCATATGAAAATAAAGAAACATGGAGGGCCAAGCAAGATAGCCACATTTGTTTATCCATGGGCCTGCCCCACACATATAAACCAGGAGTACAGTGAGGGAGAAGGTAAGGTGAGCTAGCATTCAAAACCTATTTCATGTATACAATTTGTTAGGAAAATAAGATGCCTCACAGCTCTTTTGATGTGAATAGGGCTGATCTGAAAAATGTGGCTGTCCCAGTACATCTTGTTTGGCTCAAATGAAAAACAATAGACCAAACTTTCATATCAGCTCAGTGACCCTTTTCAATGGGGCCAATTCATACATGAATCTTTGAATGAAGTATCAAATACATACTGAGTTATTTAACTAAGTTATACATTATAGAATACTGATTATTCTGTATCTTTGTTCTTCAGATATGCCTCTAACTCCGTCACATCCTACCCACAACAGAAAAGGCATCAGGATCTCAGCTTCAAAAGACAGCAAAAAGCATCCTATAGTTCCTCAAAAACAGCATTCTGATTATTTTGATAGAATCAATGGGTCATTTAAATCAGCTGGCAACAGAAAGACTCACAATAATTCTGTAAGTATAACAACTGGGTTGATCACTGGTTCACTTAAATTTATCTTCATAAATAGCACCTCTGAAAGACATGTCTTCTTAATCATACATCAGCAGCCAATTCAGGTAAGCCATCTCTGGTCAGACGTAGCACAGATTTTCCTCCACCTGCACTCTAGTCATCTCCCCTCCTCCTTCATTGCCTTCAGCTCTGGGGTGTGCCAAGGAGCAGGGTGGGCTCTGCATCAGGGAAGAGGATGCCTGAGTGCAACTGTGTGAACAGTCTTGGGCATCTCCACATTCCACAGAGTAATCTGAACATTGACAGGAGAGCCAGCCATATCAGCTAGAAATTCCCTCAGAACCCTCTGAAAACCATCAGTCTCTGGGGCGTGCACCATTTTAATAGGTCCCCCACCTTTGCAGAGGGGAAAAGAGACTGAAAGCCTAAACCTCAAAAGGTAGTAGTCTGACCATGGCAAGGGGGTTGATGTTAATCACCCCACATTCAGACCATCTACCTGTCCAGTTGAAAAAACCAGGTCCAGGTGTGGCCTTTTATATGTGTAAGGCAAATGACATGCTGAGACAGCTCCATGACTGTAATGGCAGCTATGAAGTCCTAACATGCCCTGGATAAAGCAGCCTTGGCATGGAGATTGAGAGCCCCCAGAACACTGGAGATCCTCAACACCAGATCTGAGACCACCT
Organism: Varanus komodoensis; assembly: GCF_004798865.1. Classification (NCBI taxonomy): domain Eukaryota; kingdom Metazoa; phylum Chordata; class Lepidosauria; order Squamata; family Varanidae; genus Varanus; species Varanus komodoensis. The sequence goes on from NW_025335358.1 coordinate 46,034, forward strand.
CAATCAGCTCAGGCAGGGTGTCTGATGGGCAGCAGTGTGGGTAGTACACCAGCAGAATCCCTAATTTGTCTCGAGTGCCCAACACAAGGTACACACACTTTAAACATGAACTTGGTAGGCATGTCATGAGTGGAGCTGGCAGGAGCTGGGAGTCAGACTAAAATGGCTCAGGAGGCCCCTTCTGACTTGCTCTGTTTCTGTTTCAAAGACTAGCCTTTTACTGAACAGGAAGCCTAGAGAGGAAGATAATTTCCCTGTATATCATGGCCACCCCCACTCCCAGTGTCATGAGCCAGGCGCCCCTTCCCAACAAAGGCAATCACTCCAGCAATTGCTTAAAAGAGTCTTTATTTCAAATGGCTACAAACTATTACAACACCGATAGTACACTCACTCCTTGTCATGGTGAAGGGGCGTGCGTATCTCAATGAAGCTATGAGCTATGCTGTGCAGAGCCACTCAAGATGCACAGGTCATAGCAGAGAGCTCTGACAAAACATGATCCACTGGAGAAGGAAATGGCAACCCACTCCAGCATCTTTGCCATGAACACCCCATAGACAGTACCAAAAGGCAAAAAGATATGACACAGGAAGATGAGCCCCTCAGGTTGGAAGGTGTCTAATATGCTACTGGGGAAGAGCGGAGGGCTAGTACTAGTAGCGCCAGAAAGAATGAAGTGACTGGGTCAAAGCCGAAAGGACATTCAGTTGCAGATGTATCTGGTGGTGAAAGGAGAGTCCAATGCTGTAAAGATCTATATACCATAGGAACCTGGAATGTAAGAATCATGAATCAAGACAAGCTGGATGTGGTCAAACAAGAGTTCACAAGACTGAACATAGACATCTTAGGAATCAGTGAACTAAAATGGACAGGAATGGGTGAATTTAATTCAGATGACCAGCAGGTATACTACTGTGGGCAAGAATCCCTCAGAAGAAATGGAGTAGCCTTCACAGTCAATAAAAGAGTAGGAAAAGCAGTACTGGGATACGATCTCCAAAATGACAGAATGATCTCAGTTCGAATCCAAGGCAAACCATTCAACATCACAGTAGTCCAAGTCTATGACCCAACCACCAGGGCTGAAGAGGCTGAGGTTGACCAGTTCTATGAAGGCCTACAACACCTTCTAGAATTAACACCAAAACATGTTGTCCTTATCATCATGGGGGATTGGAATGTTAAAGTAGGAAGCCAAAAGATAAGTAGAATTACAGGCAAGTTTGGCCTTGGAGTACAAAATGAAGCAGGGCACAGGCTGGTAGAATTTTCGCAATAGAACAGACTGGTCATAGAAAACACTCTTTTCCAACAACCCAAGAGACAACTCTACCCAGGGACATCACCAGACGGTCCCAGAAATCAGATTGATTATGTGCTCTGCACCCCAAGATGGAGAAGCTCTATACAGTCAGTAAAAACTAGACCAGGAGCTGACTGTGGCTCAGATTATGAGCTTCTTGTTGCAAAATTCAGGCTTAAATTGAAGAAAGTAGGGAACAGCACTAGGCCACTCAGGTATGACCTAAATCATATCCCTGATGAATATACAGTAGAGGTGACAAATAGATTTAAGGAATTAGATCTGATAGACAAGAGTGCCTGAAGAACTATGGACGGAGGTTCACAAATTTGTCCAAGAGGTAGCAACTAAAACCATCCCAAAGAAAAAGAAATGCAAGAAAGCAAAATGGCTGACTGAGGAAGCTTTACAAATAGCTGAGGAAAGAAGGGAAGCAAAAGGCATGGGAGAAAGAGATACACCCCACTGAATGCAGAATTCCAGAGAATAGCTAGAAGAGATAAGAATGCCTTCTTCAATGAACAGTACAAAGAAATAGAAGAAAACAATAGAATAGGGAGGACCAGAGATCTCTTCAAGAACATTGGAGATATGAAGGGAACATTTCATGCAAAGATGGGCATGATAAAGGACCAAAATGGCAGGGACCTAACAGAGGCGGAAGAGATTAAGAAGAGGTGGCAGGATTACACAGAAGAACTATACAAGAAAGAGCTTAATGTCCCTGATAACCACGATGGGGTGGTCACTGACCTCGAGTCTGGAATGTGAAGCCTTAGGAAGTCTGAGAAACAACAAAGCTAGTGGAGGTGACAGTATTCCAGTATTCAGGGGCACTGAAGTGGCAGTGTGCCACGCAAACCTTGAGGTGAGGGAGGTCTGTTGCCTGCCGGGCACACGCTTCCAGCATGTGAAGGATAGAGTGGAGCTTCTTGTTCACTCTGGGGGTCACCAGCTGCTTCTGGTAATCCACGTGGGTGCAAATAACATAGCCAGGCAGGGTGTGGGTGGGATCATCAGTAACTTGGAGACCTTGGGGAAGAAACTCAGGGACCTTAAGGCCTAAGTGTCCTTCTCATCTATCTTACCAGTCTGGGGTTTTGGGCCAGGCAGGGATAGGAAGGTCGCCAAGGTGAATGACTATCTTAGGGTGTGGCAAGGGATGGGTTGCACCTCATGAGGATGGGGAAAAGGTCTTTGGAGATGCTCTAGTGAGCTTTGTCCGGAAGACTTTAAACTGAGCCCAGGGGGTGGGGTGTTCAGGCCCCCCAGAAACTTGTCAGCAGAGGTGGACCTCTCAGCTTATATGCTATAGAAGAGGATACAAAGATGTTTCTTTAGGTTTTTTTTTAAAAGAGGCTTAGTATAAGTCAGTTATGAATGTTCAGTTGGCTAACATAGTAAGTAAGGGAGAGCTATTGAAGTAACTGAAGGTCATTTGTCTTTAGCAGAGCTAGCTGAGGTGGAATTATTGTTTAAGGTGGAATTATCTCCAATTATTGATGTGCACACATCCATTGTGAAAACCTTGGAAAGTCATTTTGATGTAATCACATATATGAATGCACATGGTACAATACCTCTCAGAAAACCCATGGTAAAATGTACCCCACTTTCTTTTTCAGTGTAATGGATTCATGACTTTGGCACTAATAATTCTTGATCAAATGAACTTATTGTAAGAAAAGTTGCTCAGTCTGTCGAGTAAACAGCAGAGGTGCTTCTGAGAAATAATCACATGTGGTAAGAAAAATGAGGTGGAGGTGACTTTCCTCTGCTGTGAACATCACAAAATTTCCACAAGAGCAGCTTTCTGTGGTCTTTTAGGACAGGTTCATACATCAACCAAAATTCCTTCTTCTATATAATGATTAAAGAAGCAGTAATTCTACCACCTTTCTGTATGATCACATGGAGGCTCAGCATTTCTATGACCACTTCTAAGCATCTCTTTATTACCAAAAATTGTGCTAGTCATTGTGAAAAAAATAGCCACAGTGTTTTGTATCATGCCCTGACCATTATGGAGAACAGATGCAAAGAGCACAGTCGGGGAATAACTGAAGGAATGTTTAGCAGTTGTGACTTTTCTGACCCTTACATGACAAGCTACACCTGCTGAGAACCTGTCACTTCTAATTAGATGTATAACAGGACGTTTTTGCAAACTCAAGAATCCAGAATATCTTTATTGTTATATAAAACTGGGTAAAACAGATATTTAAGCCAAAGTACTGGATTTCATAGAAGTTGAACGGGATCTTAGAGATTATGTAATCCAGCACTCTACTCAATGCAGGCTTTGCTACAGTATCTCTGACAGTTGGTCATCCAGGTGTTCCTTAAATACCTTCAGCAAAGGACAACCCAAGGCAATCTGTTCCATTGCACAACAGCTCTCACTACTGGGACTTTTCTCTCCTAAATTAAGCTGAAATCTGCTTCTCTGCAAGTTCCAACCCTTGGTTCTAGTCCTGCCCTTGGGTACAACAGACAAATCTGCTGTGACTGCTACATGAACACTGGTGTTATTTATCCATTTAATATTCTCTTCTCCAGTCTAAGCTTACCTCTTTCAACTATTCCTCATAACACTTGGATTTCTAACCTCCCACCATCCTGTTTGCTTTTCTTTTGCACTCCACCTTGTCAATGTCCCTTTTAAAATGGGTGTGCTCAGAGACACAATGCTCTGACAGTCAGCCTGACTGTTGCAGAGCAGAGTGTAAATATTGTTTCCTGTGATCTGGACACTATAATTCTCTTAAAACAGCCCAAGATTTCAGTAATTTTCTTAGTTGATGCATTGCAATATTCAATGTTGACTCATATTCAGTTTGCAATCCACTGAGACACCTGGGTCCTTTTCAAATGTAATGCTGCCAAGCCAGCTCTTCCTCATCCTAAACTGTCATTTTTAAAAACCAAAATACAAGAATTCACACATATCCCAGATGAATCTTATCTTATGAGATTCAGCCCAGTGTTCTGAGATCTTTTAGAAACTTGATCCTGTTCTTCCATGGTTTTGACTATCCCTCCACCAAGAAATATTATACAGCATGGGGATAGCCCTGCAGTACTTCACTCAAGACCCCAAGATCTTGTTCCACCATCAATTAGTACTGGTTGAGAACAGTTGCTCAACTGATCATGGATCTACTTATCTGAAGTTTTGTACTACCTACAGTTTAACATCTTGTTAATAATGATTTCCTCGGAAACATTCTGAAAGGTTTTGCTTAAAACAGGGGTGTACAACCTTTTGACTTCTCTGGAACACATTGAAAGAAGAAGAAATGTCTTGGGCCACACATTAAATACACAAACACTAACGAAATCTGATTACCAAAAAAGGGTCTGTGCATAATTATTCACCACCACAGTTAAGCAAAAAAGTCATCACATAATAATCCTAATTATGTGGCACCCTGTTCAGAGTCTTTTAAAATCATCCTGCAGCTCCCAAGTTTCTGATCGCTAATATAGAAAATGAACATATAACTAGTGGGATATTTGACATTGTATTTGAGAAACTAATGCATCAATATGTGGTTTGATGGAAGCAGTTGCAATTCTCAGGCGTTCTTAAGATGCTCATCAGATATTTTGGTTCTAATTTTACCCTTAGTGGGCTTCATTCTTGAAAATAGTTCCTCACAAATGTAGGTGCTGCCAAAAAGTGATGTCATGAATAAGGCATGATTGTGAAGTGAGGGATATTTGTCTCTGGGAAGATAGGACGTATAAAAGACCAGCAAAGAGACATGATCAAATTTTTCTTTAAGTTGCAGATTGCTGCTCTATGTATTCCATTTGAAAACTGATTCATTTAAATGAGCAGTGAAATCTAATAAAATGCTAAATCTGTAAGCCAGTTTTCATTGTCAAGTTCTGGCACAATTTTTGTTTGTGATACCATAAGTGACTTGATAACATGTCAACATAAAATCATAAATTTTTTTCAACATTTGGCTTCGACTAAGCCATCTGACTTCCGCAAAGTAAATGATGTCGCCATAGTCAGCATCAACACTTTTAAGGAATTCCTGGAATTGGCAATGATTCAATTGTTTTGCAGTTAGGAAATTCACAGTCTTGATGACAATTTGCTTGACATTATCCATTTTTAAAGCTTTTGAGCATAAATTTTCTTGATGTACTATGCAATGATACTTTATCAAATGTGAGTTTTGGGCTGCAATTGCATCATCTTCTATTAATTTTATAAGTCCCTCTCTTTTACTTGCCATTTCCAGAGCACCATCAGTAGCTATACCAGATAAGTTGACAATGGACAAAGAAAATTGTTTTAACGTATTTTTTACTGCTTCATATAAATCTCTTGATTTAATTGTGTCTTTAATGGCACAAAGAAGCCATTTCTTTGTGACATTATATTAATCATCAATAAAAATGGCAAATTGTGTAGTGTTTATAGCATCAGTGTTGTCATCCATCACCAAAACATAAAATTTAAAATACTCTCCAACTTCTTTCAACAGATTTTCCAATTTCTTCAATTCGCCTGGCTATAGACTGGTGAGAAAAACTGATTTTAGAAATATCCCTCTTTTTTCAGGGTAATTATATCTGCCACACTAGCCATACATTGCTTAATAAACTCACCAACAATAAATGGTTTTGATTTTTTTGCTGTTAAATATGCTACCACATAACTAGCTTTTACAATAGAATCCGAGTTGTAACTTTTAAAAACAAAATTGTTGAGAAGACAATTTTTTTCAGTTCCTCTATTTTGTCCTTAATACACAATGAATTTCACAGCATGTTTTTGCATATAATGCTTTTTCAAATTATACTTTTTGAAAACTTGCACAAATTCCCTACAAATTAAGCAGAGTGTCTTACTATTTGCCTTGACAAACAAATGGTCATCTGTCCACTCTTCATTCAACAATCTTCCTTCATCCATATTTTTCTTTCTTGGGGTTCTGTTTTCTTTTGAACCATTGTAGAAGCCATGCTGGAATAAAAAAATTAAAACAGATAAGGGACTACATTAACTTTTATTATGAAAATTAAATGACAAGAGAATTGAAAGCAAGGTTGGGGCCCTTCCACATCTCGGCTGCCAATGCAGCGAGGCAGAGAGCTGATTGTAAACCATGGCAGGCAATGTGTGAGGTGCCACTGAGGTGTAGAAATACCTTTAATACTCAAATAAGAATGCTTGCCTGTCTTCTAAATAACATAGAATGACTATTGTTTGCATTACTGCATTACAGTTACCAAGTCACCACAAACACATGCAATGTCTGATGGTGTCAGTTCATAGAAACATAGCAAGTCTGAAGGGATCTTCCAGGACATCTAGTCTGACCCCTGCCTCCAGCCGGCTCCGCTCACAACATGCCCACCATGTGCATGTCTAGCCTGTCCTTGAACACCCTCACCGATGGGGCGTCAACCACCTCCCATGGAAACCCATTCCATACCCTCAGGGTCCTAACTGTCAGGAAGTGCTTCCTGGCATCTAAATTGATCCTTGGTTCCCCAGGCTTCATTCCATTGGAGCGTGTCCTGCCCGCCTTTGCACAGGAGAACATGTCTCTACCCACATCCATGTGACACCCCCTCACATACCTGTATGTTGCCAATAGATCCCTTCTGAGTCTCCTCTTCTCCTGGAGAAAAAGACCCAGTTCCCTCAGTCTCGCCTCATACGGCACCATCTGCAGACCGGCCACCAACCTTGTGGCCCTACGCTGCACTGACTCTAACCTGGCTATATCCTTCCTGTAACGAGGGGCCCAAAACTGAACATAATACTCCTGTTGCGGGTGTACCAGAGTCGTATAGAGTGGTAGTAATATCTCTTTTGATCTAGAAGCTATGCTTCTGGCTATTCAACCAAGGATAGCATTTGGCCTCATTTTTTTTAATAAGTTTTATTTGAGAAATTATAATCCTAAAAAACAAAAAGAAAACTACAAACAACATTCATCATCAAAATCATTGAGCCCGCTGGGTCAGCCCCCACACCCTTCTTTTTCCATTTATGATAACTTAAAAACATATTTAAATCTATGCGAAGTCCCATTTCTCTAGCCAATAATAAAGAGTCCCAAGTTTGATAGAAGTCAGTATCTTCCTTCTCCTTCAATGATAAAGTCAATCTATCCATTTCTGCACAGTTCAGGATCTTTTTTAGAATCAGTTCATCGGTGGATAGTTCTTCACTTTTCCAGTGATGAGCAAATGCAACCCTCGCCGCAGTGATTACATGTAAAATCAAATACATTTCTTGTTTACTAATGTCCTCTGGTATAATGCCTAATAAAAAAAACTTCAGGTTTAAAAGCTAAAGGTTTTTGTAACATTTCCTCAAGCCATTTATGTATTTTAATCCAATACTTTTTCACATTATCGCAAGTCTACCACATATGATAAAAAGTACCCAATTTATGTTTACATTTCCAACATCCATTTGACATATTTGGAAGCATCTTAGCTAATCTATTTGCTGACAGATTACATCTATAAAACATTTTGTACTAGTATTATATCCAAAAGTTTGTGCCCACATTATCATAGTTTCCTTAACCTGTTCGTCTTCCACTTTCCTATCAAGTAAGAAGTCATATAATCTTTTAATCATTTTCCCATCTGATTTAAGTATCACTAGATCAAACACTATTAAGTCGTTATAAAAACCCCATGCTTTACAATCTTTTGCATGTCTTGATTGTATCTGCACCTTATGCCACCAAGCGATATCAGCTCCCTGTTCTTGTGTTTCTTGATTCAATTTCAGTCCTCCATTCTTATCCAAAATGTCGTCATATCTTATAATCCCTTCAAAATTCAATGCATTTGGATACACAAAAGCTTCCATGGGTGAAAGCCATCTTGGTAATTTATTATACAGTTTTATCTTTAACTTTTCCCACACTGACATTAATGATTTCCTAATATAATGACTTAAAAAAGAACCATGTGACTTAGCTTTCTCATACCACATATAAGTGTTCCAGCCCATTTGCAAATCATGCCCTTCAAGATACAAAATTCTCTTATTTCTTAAAGTTATCCATTCTTTTAGCCATGTTAAAACAGAAGCTTGATAATACAACATCCAATCAGGGAAACCAAAACTCCTGTTCTCTTTAGCTTCCTGAAGTATTTTTAATTTAATCCTTGGTTTCTTCTTTCTCCATATAAATATTGAAATTTGAAAATTTCAATCATCAAAAAAAATTTATCAATTTTTATGGGAATCATTTGAAAAAAAAAACAGCAGCTTTGGTATTATATTCATTTTAACAAGTGCTATTCTTCCCATCAAAGACAATTGCAAATTAGCCCATTTTTCCAAATCACTCTTAATATCCTTCAATAGTTTATCATAATTGTCTTCTTTCAGAGTAGTACACTTAGCTGTAAGGTAAATTCCCAAATACTTAACCTTTTTGACAATCTGCAAATCTACTTGTTCCTGCAGGGTTTTTCTCTGGTCTTGTGTAAAATTTTTTACTAACAGTTTCATCTTTTCTCTATTTATTTTCATCCCAGTAACCTCGCCATATTCCTCAATCTTTTGTAGGAGTTTAGGCATTGTTGCAAAGGGTTCCTCCGTTATGAAAACCAGATCATCTGTAAATGCTTGAAATTTATAGCTTTCATCTCTAATTCTGGTATCTTTATTGTCTGCATCATTCCTGATATTTCTATTCAACACTTCTAAAATCAGTATAAACAACAGAGGTGATAACGGGCATACTTTTCTTGTATCCTTTTCTTTTCTTCTTTATAACCTTTGTAAATTCTCCATTAATTATAATCCTAGCCAACTGCTTTTGATAAATGGTTGATATCGCATTAATAAACTTTTCACCAAACTCCATTTGGGCCATCTGTTGCTTCATAAGTTGCCAGTTGACATTATCAAAGGCTTTCTGTGCATCCATAAATAATAAAGCCATTGGTTTTTCCGTATGTATCTCATAATACTCTAGGATATCCAAGATAGTGGGATTTGGCCTCTTAACCACCACATCACACTGCTGACTCATGTTTAGCCTGCAGTCAACCAGTACCCCAAGGTCACTTTCACAAGTGCTGCTCTCCAGCCACTTGTCCCCTAACCTGTACTTATGACACCTATTCCTATGCCCCAAGTGCAAGACCTTGCACTTATCCACATTGAATGCCATCCTGTTGTCTCCTGTCCACTTCCATAGTCTGTCCAATTCTTTTTTGCATCTGGAGTACCTGCTCCTCAGTTGTGGCCACTGCTCCCGTTTTATTATTGTCTGCAAATTTGATCAGCAGTCTATTTACTCCTTCTTCCATGTCATTGATGAAAAGGTTAAACAGGATCGGCCCCGGGACAGAGCCCTGGGGGACCCCACTTGTCACTGGCCGGCATCCAGATGATTCCCCACTAATGATTACCCTCTGCTTTCGGTCAGTCAACCATGCCCTAATCCATTGGACAGTGCACTGGTCTATCCCAAAACTCCTCAATTTCTCAACCAGGATATTGTGGGGCACTTTGTCAAAGGCCTTGCTGAAATCCAGGTAAACCACATTCACTGCATCCCCTCCATCTAGCCACCTCGAAACCTTGTCATAGAATTCCACAAGGTTTATTGTAGAAGCCGTGCTGTGTAGCCACTAGCCTCCCTTCCCTATCTAGCATCACTAGATCTCGCTCTATTATGAGTCTGTCCTTCATTTTTCCTACAATGGACGAAAGGCTAACTGGTCTGTAATTCTCCATGTCCCTTCTACTACCCTTTTTGAAAATTGGGACCACTGACACCACCCTGCAGTCCTCCGGAACTTCAGCTGTTCTCCACAAGGCCTCAAAAATGGAGGCCAGCATGCATGAGAGAATCCCTGCCAACTCTCAGGTGAAACCCGTCAGGGCCTGCCACCTTCATAATGTCCAATGCCCTGAGGAGCCCCTCGACTTCTAGGGGGGTGACTCTAATCTGTGCCCCTAAGTCCCTGGCTTCATCTAATCTCTCATGCGGATCTCCCCCATCCTGCTTTGGTTAGAACACCGAGGCAAAATAGTCATTTACCATCTGTGCCTATTCCCTCGCATCAGTCACTGGATCCCCTTCCTCCATATTTAGTGATCCTACTACCTGTGTCTCCTTCCTCTTGCCATTTACATGCTGATAGAAGCCTTTTTTGTTGCTCTTGATACTCTTCGCAAGTTTCAGCTCGTAATCAGCCTTAGCTTTGTGAAGAATCCTTCTACAATGGGCCTCCTCCTCCCGGTATACCCTTTTGTCTATTTGCCCCAGTAACCATTTCCTACGGTGGTTCCTCTTGCATCTAATTCCTCAGCATCTCCTTTTGCATCCATGGCAGCACTCTCCTTCGCCTCCATGCCTAACTAGAGGCATCGTCAAGGCTTGCGCCTCCAGAACCACTCTTTTGAGTGCCATCCACCCCTCCTCAATTTCCTTGCCTTCCAGTAACCTATCCTGGGAGACTTTCCATATTATGGCCTTCAGTTGACCCTCTTGAAGTCCCAGCTTCTAGTGCTCATCATGCTGCATGTCCCCATTCCCCTGATCTCAAAGCAAAGGATTGAGTGATCACTCCCCAAATCTGTATTTCATCTATCATCGCCTCCATGTTTGTCAAGACCAAGTCAAGGATGCCCCCCACCCCCTTGTCGCCTCTTGAACCCTCTGTGTTAAAAACCCTCCTTCAATAGTGCCTAGGAAGCAACATGACCTCACTGTCACCATTGAGTTCATCTCCCAACTAATGTCTGGGAGATTGGAATCTCCCATAATTACTGTATCCGTCCCCTGAGATATCCTTAAAATCTGATCTGTCAGGACATCATCCAGGGTCTCCAGTTGACCTGGAGGGCAATAACATACCCCTACTGTCAGGTCCCTCTCCCTATCAAAACTGCTCAGTTTCATCCAGACTGCCTCTACTAGATTCCCATCTGTGCTGAATTCTATCTAACTGCATCCCATCCCTTCCCTGACATATAAAGCTATGCCCTCACCCCTCTTTCCCTTCCTGTCCTTTCTAAACAGGTGATACCCCTCTGTGTTTACATTCCAGTGTTGTTTTACATTACACCAAGTTTCTGTGTTCCCTTGGTGGTCATACGCTCATATTCCAAGGGGAGTGTCAAGCTCTTCCTGCTTATTACCTATGCTCTTAGCATTGGTGTACATGCACCTCAACTCCTTCCCCCAGCTTCCTTTCTTTCTGCGTTTCTTCCACAAGGCCTCGAAGTCCCTGGTGATCCTTACCTCACTCAGTCTGGCTATGTCATTCATCCCCACATGGATCACCAGAAGCAGCTGGTGACCCCCCGAGAGTGAACAAGAAGCTCCACTCTATCCTTCACATGCTGGATGTGTGTGCCCAGCAGGCAACAGACCTCCCTTGCCTGAAGGTCAGGCCAGCACACCACTGTCTCAGTGCCCCTCAGCATGGAGTCCCCGATGATGCTTACCTGCCACTGTCTCTTCCTTATGTTGGTAGGTGGCCATGCCCTGGCCCTTGCCTTTACTACAGCAGCCTCCTTGCCACATGTGGTCCCAGGCTGGGGGTCCTGCTCATCAGTCCTAACTTCCCCAAGTGAGAGAACCTGTTTCCCAGCTCCAACTTGTCACCAGGAGAAGGAGGAGGCCATGTTGGTCTCCTCCTCCTGAGGGTGACACACCTCCATGTCTCCCAGCTGTTCATCCCATGGCCCCTCCCTCAAATCTCTGTCTGGAGGGGGACTGCTTCTGGGGGTCCTGGATAGCTCTCTCAACCCTCAGAGACCTCATCTCTTCCTCTAGGAGGGTCACCAGCTTTCCCCAAGGACAAGTTATCCCTGCGTCTCTGGAGGGAGAAGGGCAAACATGTTGCAGCTGTCACAGCAGACAGCAACACCTGTGATCCCCGCCAAGGCCATCTCCTGGCTTGACATCAGGAACCCCTCAGAGACCCTACCTGGTTCTTCCGCTTTATCTATCCTGCACTACTCCTCATTCACCCAGTTCTCCCAGACAACCCCCCCTACACACACACACACACAAGGACAAAATGAAAATTCAATTTTTAAAAAAGAGGAAAAAATAAAATAAAAAATAAAAATCTGCCCTCATGGAAGGGAGTGTCCAGGCAGCCCTGGGCTGCAGCTAAGGGACACAGACAAGGGACAATGCCCTTGTCGCATCACTGTTGGCACTGCATCCATTGGCATTGCCAATGGCTGAGAGTGGCCTTATAAGCCTCACAGGCTGCTGGCCCTGCCTCTCTGCCTCCTCCTGGCCTTTCTGGCCATGCCTCCCTTCCTCTCCACTGCTCCTGCCTCCCACTTCTCTGCCCAGCTCCTACCTTGCCTTCACCAGTCCCCCGGCCACCCTCAGCACACTCTCCCAGGCTCTGCCTCTGCTGCTCTACTGCTATGTCAAGAGGCAAGAGCCAAAAGGGCTTGCAGTGGCTGACAGCAGCCTTTTCAGCCTCATAGGCCACTGGCCCCACCCCTCTGCTTCCTCCTGGCCTCTCTGGCCCTGTCTCCCTTCCTCTCCACTGCTCCTGCCCCCCACTCCTCCACCTAGCTTCTACCCTGCCTTGGCCAGTTCCTTGGCCACCCTCTGCACACTCGCCCAGCCTCTGCCTCTGCTGCTCCACTGCTCTGTCTGTGCTTGGAAGATAATGCACTGGAAGCCGCACACTGCTGTAAAAGTTTAACCACACACGTATACAAATAGTGAGAGCATACATATGTTCAGGGCTTTTTTTGTCATAGAACACACAGGAATGGAGTTCCGGCAACTTTTTTTGGCAGATTTTCCAAGTTTTAAAAGTAACTTTTTAAAATTTGATGTTTGGTCCATGTGGAGTCGAATTGCCCTGTTGAGCGTAGCAGGTTGACGGCAAAATCATTGAAATGGTGCATGTAGGCTGCTTGTGTGTTGAATCCGATGCATGCATACTTCATCCGCACTGGTTGTGATGGCACTGCTCAGCTTGTGGTGCTGCTCGGCTTGTGATTGGTCATGTGGTCGCACGCTGAGTGCTTACTGAGGGCAGCGACCATTATGTTTCATTACACAACTGACGTGTGTGGGTGTGTGTACAGTGATTGACTACGTGTGAAAGGTAAATAATTTCATGAGTTCTGGCACCATTTTTCTTACAAAAAAGCACTGCATATGTTTATTTTATATGACATTGTCTCACGATATTGTCATCTACAAAGTTCACACTCAAGAACCACACAATTGAGTTCCAAAATAATTGCAAAAAAATCCCATAATGTTTTAAGTAAGCTTGTGATTTTGTGCTGGGCCACATTCAGAGCCACCCAGGTCCACATGTGGCCCACAGACCATGGGTTGCACACCCCTGGTTTCAATCAAGAATGAAACCAAACCTTTCCCAACAACACCATATGCACAGCCACTTGTTCATTTTCATTACCCTTCTTATTCTATGAGTACCTTGATTTTCAATAGGAAAGACAGAAAATCACCAGCTATACCCTCAATTCCTTTACTTTTTTGGAGAGCCATTCAACATTTCTTCTGGCTCTATAACTGTTCTCACAAAGAACAGCAGGGCAGGAGAATACTCAAGGGGTATACTGAGTATACTATCAGTAGCCTCTGCATCACATCTTGATATATGTTTGAGGAAGGAAATGCCTCCCAAGATGACATGCCCACTGTATCATGAGCTGGTCCCTTTCCTCTGTTTATCAAACTCAGGAAGAATCCTTTGCAGTGCAATTCTTGTATTGAAACTTAACAAATTACAAAACAGCATGAACTCTAAACAGCTTTCTGCTAAATCTGAGGGAGAAGCATCTGTTCATAGAAGGATTTGAATCCAAACAGAAAACTTGCCCTTTGCCCCCCACCCCCGCTTTCAGGGAAGCTTCTGATTCCACCCTCAAGATGTCTATTGCTAGGTGAGGGCTAGTCCATGCAAATGCCAAAGCCCCTCTAACTGGGTCACACACTTCTCCCATTGCCTCCTTATCAGATTAAAGGACTCAGTTTTACATCTGCTGTGCTTCTCACCCTTAAAACCTCTCTGCCCCTTCTAAAACAGGCAGATTCGCATGCTTGGCCTGAGAAAGTTCACTTGGTAACTTTGAATCAGGAAAATTCTACTCTGCCCCTTGCTCCTCCTCTGTCTTCTGCTCAGGACATTATCTCAACGGCCTGTAATTAGCAAGAGAGAGGCCCACTCTTTATATTGTTTGCCTCTATCACTCTCAGTAGGGAGTCTCCAACCATTATCACACATCACCTTTTTCTAGGGTTGGTCTTTATATTCCTCCCATCCATGTGGGCCTGAGTGCCTTCCTCAGTGTTACGTGGAATGCAGGACAGTGTTCCATCTTCCGTGAACCAGCATCACCCTCCATAGAAAGATATTTGCTCCTTCATTTCATAAATGTGATATGATATAGCCAGGAGATCACCAGGAAATCACTAGGATTAACTGGCTGCCATACCTTCAAGGCTTCAGATGTTTTACCTTGAAAGGACTGTTCTTTAGCACCACCCAGGGGACACATGTGACTTAAGGAATGTCACAGACATGAACAGTTGTTGTCGTTCCATCATTTTGTGTTTAAATTCCTCATTTCCCTGTCAACCCAAGTGCCCTGCTTTGGCATCCCAGCTTCTGGTGGCTCAAGGTCAGCCTCCATGGGAAAAGTCTGGCATCTATTTATGCTGTATGTAAAATGTCCCCTGATTCTTTTAGTCCTATGTATCACATCTTTCACTTCTCTACCTCTTTCCTTTTGTTTTCACCCTCTTTGTTCAAAAACTCCCCCTTCTGTTACTCTTTGAGCATGGCCTCTCCTTTTGTCTTATACTCTTATAACCTTATACTCTGAAAAATAAAGTGTGTGAAAATGTGCCTCAAATCTCATCATGGAGATTAGGATTGCCTGGTTGTAATTTGAAAAGCCCACCTTTAACAGGAAGATCAGCAATGCAGCTGAAGAGGTGACTGTCACTGTCCATCCCTATTCTTTCCTAATTCCCACCACTCCTCTTTTGCAGATGATGTGAGGGTGAAACTGATGTCTATTTGTTTGAGGAGCAGGAAGAGTCATGGGCTAATTAATAATAGATACAACATTCTAATTGTTTTATTTGCAAATGTGTGAATAAGGCTGTGTATGTGACAGCATTTTTTCTTTTGATTGCCATATTTAGTTTTTGCTCTGCTCCTGTAACTTTAATAGCTGCAAAACAAGCAGAAACTTTCCCCATCACTTCATTTTCATTCCAGGAAAGAATTTATTTGTTAAACGTTAGCTTATTGCACTACTGTTTGCACCCAGCTTTTCTAAACAAAGGGATAACAAGCAACCCCTTCATTGCCTGCATTGCAATTTTAATTTGAAGAAATTGGAGAGTATAAGAAATCCAGGTTTATTCAACCAAAGGTCCAATGAGTCTACCTATGTCTCCTATAGTGGTCAGTTAGCTGGGAAGACTAATTGAAGGCAATAAGCCTCTTCTGCTGTTGTTTCTGTGCAATGAATATCACAGGCATGCTGCCATGAATATGGAAGTAGCATATAGTCATCATGAGGCCATTCTCCATGAACTTGTTCAAAGATTTTAGTGCTACTGTCAAAACATGCCTCTCTTATGAAATTTTGGGAACTGGTGGCTAATGGCATCTCCATACACCATACCATGCCTTGTGCATGCATTTTAGCACAGAATTGGACCCAATATTTTTCCTCCATTTATAGCTGCCCATACATTGAATCAGCAATAGTTTCCACTGAACTAAGTATGCTATCAGAGTGGCCAGGTATTTCAAAATCTGAGTGCAAGCAGTTGATATTGACTTTGGCCTCTGGAAAAGTTCCTGGTGAGGATATGATTCCTCCAGAGGTCTACAAGTTGAATGATTCCTGGAGGGAATTTAATACTCTAATTTTGATCAGACTATTCTCAGAAATAGATAAAGCATGTGTTGCAGACCCCTATTAGAAACAAAGTGTAATTTGTCCTAACTTTAAAAAGGGCAATCAACAGGAACCCACCAACTATTGCCCAATTAGCCTACTAGACATTTCCTCTAAGCTTCATGCCAGGCACCTTTTGAATAGTTAGAAGACTGGGAACAGGAAGCAATTTTTTTTTACCCAGAACAGGCAGGGTTTCAAAAAGGATGAAGCACAGTTGATCACTGTGCCACTTTGAAGGGCCTTATTCACAAATACATCAATGGACATCCAAAACAATTATATGTTGCTTTTATTAACCTTACCTCTGCCTTTGACTCTATTGGCAGGTCTCAATTAGAAATTAATTGAGAGACATTAGCTAGGACCAATATTGATAAGCACCTCATTAAACCAATAATTGAACTCCACATTACCGCTGGTATTACTGCTAGAGTAAGAATGGGCCCACAAGGGTCTCTGTCAGATCCTAGCTCATTGGAGAAAGGTATTAAGCAGGGATGTCTACTTGCTCTCTTTTTATTTAATTTTTATATTAATAATATTGTAGTGGCCATGAAGTCACAAAGCTCTTTCTCCCCTTTACTCAATGGACAGAATATCTCTGTCTTAATATATGCTGATGATATGGCTCTTATTTCTTATACTGAGATTGGATTTAGAAGATTACTGGTTAGATTAGCTGCTTACTGTGAAAAGGAAAAACTAAAGATTAATTCTAGTAAAACAAAGATTGTCATCTTTGGCAAAAATGATATCAATCATAGATGGACAAATAATGCTCATCAGATAGATCAATGTCTCTCTTTTAAGTATTTTGTGTATTACTTTTCTCTAGTCCCTTTCATGGAAAGCAAACCTATTTACAGTTTTGATAACTGTTCAGTGGACAGTAGGTGCTATTTTGGCATTCTTTTATTCTAAAGGAGGACAGTTAGTTGCCCCAGCACTAAAAAATATTCCAGGGCAAGGTGATAGCCCAGATGTTGTATGGGGCTGAGATCTGGGGATGGGATGAATAGATCAATGCCTAATTTGAAGTAATCCAAAATAACTACATAAGGAAGATCTTGGGCCTCCCCCAGGGCACCCCTGATGCCTAAGGATGGAAGTAGAGCTACCTTCCATCGCTGTTAGAGTACACCTTGCATTGCATTATAAGAATTAGAAGGCCTTCAAGAATCACACACGCTTTCTCCATTACACAGTCAGGAATCAATAGACTGAAATATTGCATGCTATTTTACAAGTGTATTGCCTGCCATCCTTGGATGAACTTAGATCCTGGAACAGAGAAAACATTAGAGATTGGCTCTTTGCAAAGGACGCCAATAAAGATGCCACTGTAGTCCAGTCCAATATTCACCCTGGTATCAGCACTATAAAAAAAAAATGATTCTTCCCAGTACCTGGTTAACATAATGAGTGTCTCCTTGAGAAAGGCTTTAACATCTTTCTACCTGCAGACAATGGCCTCTGTATATCTTGAAGGGAGATATTGTAAACTTCCTGTTGAGCAAAGCCTTTGCCCCATGGTGTTAGTCAAGTGGAGAACATCATTCATTAGGTCTTCCACTGCCCGATTTACAGTGAGATCAGGACCAAATTATTAAAGGTAGAAGAATTTAAGGGCTCAGATCTTGAAAAACTAATCTACTTCCTTGCAGACATGCTCCAAGCTGTAAGCATTCAAGTTGCCACCCCTGCCCTGCTTTCATTTAAACTCAGAAAGAAATTATTAACCCCCCAGTTGTAGCCTTGGACCTTATTTTGTTGTAACCTTTTATTTATAACTTTTATTATTTTATTTCATAATTGTACTATCTCATTGTTTTATCATTACTATTTCATGGTATTTTATGGCATTTTTATGTTATGACTTATGGTTACAACAGTAAACATATTTACTTACTTACTCACATACCTCTCTTGTTCAGAATACAAGTCTGCTTAACTCAAAATGCCCAGATATGAGCTGGATTGATTTCTTCAATAAATTGTTACAGTTCAAAATCTAAAATGAAATTCTGAACAGAGTGCTTTTGAACCCTAAATCTATGCTAACCCCCAGTCTGAGTCCTATTTACTGCTCAGACAGAGTCAAGGGAACAGTTTGTTTAAAGGGACTTGTTCCAAAGTTGGAGTTGGGAATGAGGAATCAAGCTGTGTTGTCTCTGGAAAGGTTCCCATTGAAATCAACTGACATGATTTGTAAATAACTCTATTTGTAGAGAGATCTATTTATAATGAGAAGATAGCAAGGATATCTAACTGCAATCTAGAAATGCTAATTTTGGTAAGGAAAGTTTGTTATACAACAGTGAAGTAAAACTGTTTTACATAAAGTTCTATTTTCTACACAATTCTTTGAGATGCAGTGAGATTTGTCTTTAATTCTCTTGTCCAATACATAATAGTTTAAGACGTCACAGCTGCCTCCTATGGGAGTGTGTTATGGTGATGAGCCTGTTGAGGAAGCCTAAGTTCATAGGCCTATAACCTGGTGCTAAGCATATTTCTTTGAAACTAATCCTCAGTGATTGCGTGTGATATTTTCCTAATCAACATGGTCTAAGTGCAGGGTGGGTCAAATGTGTACCTTTAGGTAACTTTCAAGTCTTCTGCAAAAAAGATCTCTGGTAAGAGTGAATTGCTTCTGCCATGGCAACCTGCTCTGTGGAAAGGAACACTGTGTGGCAGGGAGGATATGGATGGCAAAAGAAAAAAGAACAAGGGTGGCAAGGAGAGGAAAGGAGCAGTTCTTTAGCTGTAGCAGTCAGTGCCCATTGGGTCAGCTGCTTGTCCTTAAAGAAAATGTGGTCTTCACCAGAAGAAAGGGTACCAACTTCTGCTTTATACCATTGCAGTGGAACAGCCCACTACTCCATATTCACTTACTGCATAAGTCCCACTGAATCTCAATCAGTCAATCAATTCTTTATTTGGTTATTGACCAGCAAATAAAATACAAAATTAGAATTAGTTAAAATAAGGAAAATACAGTACCTCTAAAATTATAGTTAATTGAGATAAGGAAAAATGCAATTATTCTAACAAAGCCTAACAGTTAGAATTGATTCTACACTGGAATGTACAGACTATCAAATTTCACTTGACTGTCCCACTGAATCTATTGTGACTTATTTTAAAATAAGTGCAGTTCCATGCAATTTATTTGAGGATAAGCCCCAATGAATTCAAAAACATGTACAAGCCTTAGTAGAGGATGAATCCAAGGCATCAAACACATAATTACAAAGTGACATTGCTAGATGTGTTTGGCATGCAGCATGATCCAAAGCATATATACTTAGAAACAGGTTCCATTGAGTTCATTTTAACAAACTCCCTATTAAGTATGCTTAGAATTGTAAGCACGTCCTATGCATATTCATTTGGAAGTAAGACAAACAGAGTTTGGAGTAAGAGTAAGGTAAACAGCATATCCTTCCAAATATCCTACAGAATTGGTGCCTTAGGTTTTAAAAAATAATACTGTCCTTGGTGCTTCTGAATCATGCTGAACCTGTAACTTGGTTATCTTGTACATGCTTTATATACACAGAGGCTGCTTTGCAAGCTCCTAAAGTTCATTCTCTTTGTATTTGCACCTGCTTCTTTCTCCCTGGAGTTGCTATGGTGACCTCTCAGGTGGCAGCTACTGGGATGAGGTCCCTGGGTACATTGAGAAGAAAAAGAGCACAACAACTTCAGCAACATTTCTTCCTTTTTTGGCACTCCACTCTGTCTTTTCTTCAGATTCCATGTGCATGCTTTAACCTCTACATATAAAAATTAAGGACTAATATTCTGGTAATGGATTTCCTGGGATTTCTGCCTGGACCAGCAACTAGAACATGGTGACATCAGTACCAGTGAAGTGCACTGTGAAGCTCCCATTCAAAGGATAAACTGGAAAGCTGGAACTAGGAGCTTTCAATCTGGCAGGGATGAATCCAGAAAGTCTGCAAGGGCTGCCTGTGAGTACAGCATGAGCATGCCTCAATGACTCAGTGGGAATGTGTGATGATGCCCAGGGTCAGCCATGTAATGTGGGCATGTATGAACAAATAAGTGGTTAGAGTATTGGCCTGTCATCCAAGAAATTTGGGTCCTAGTCTCCAGTTTGCCACAAAACTCATTGGGTGACTTTGAGCCAGTCATGGCTATCATCCTAACCTACCTCACAGGATTGTTGTAAGTATGAGATTAAGAGGAAGAGAAGGTCTATGTAAGCCACCTTGAAGGAAAAAATGACAGGATATAAATATAGTAAAATTTTCACTATGTTACTGAGACAAGACTCTCTCCATTCTGGAACTCGTATGTAATGAAAATTAAGCATATTTGCATATATTGCCTTGGCTTGCTTAACTTATTCTGCTTTTCTTAGTTATGGGGAAAGATAATAAGTCCTGCATGGCATTAAATATTTTACCTACAGTCAACTAAAATTATAGGCCTCCTGCCCTTTTGCCTCTGAATATTTCAACAGACATTGTCTGCACACTTTGGTTCCATCCATTACGACTAGAAGATTATGTTCTCTTTTTACAAATAATGCAGAATTTTATGTTTTTCTGGACTTACACAGAATTGAATATATTATCCACATAGCTTTTTCAATCTGTCAGTGATAGCTATGCACAAAACACTTTTACACATATAAGACAGGAATAGTAGGGAATTAGTACTTCATCTTGGAATGTGTTGAGTAGGAATGGCTTTTGAATACATTGTACTAGGAAAGATAGAAGTAACTATAGGATAAACATGAAAAGTGGAGAAGAATGGAACAAAATGTAATGAAAGAATAAAACTTCATCAGTTTGGGGCAGACGGAAGATAAAAATGGCTGTTGCTCACTATTGTATAGCTACGATAGGTGATATAAGTTTAAACAACTTGTTATTTTAAATATTGATATCAATCAAAGCAAAACAGATAAATGCCTGCCTAAAGCATCTCACAATCCAGATATCAGCAGTGGAAGACCTCCAAGGGAGGAATGAAAGAAAAACAAATCACCTTAATTCCACATCTTTTCTTCCTTGTGACACATTCCCATTTACTAGTAGGACTTTTTAGCTAACCTTTAGTGAAGACATTTGAAAGCAGCAGTTGTCACAACAGTCCTACCCCCTCAAAGACAGAATCACTAAGGTGGACCGAACAGTGGACCAAGGAGACTCCAGAGTGGTGGTGGCCTGCAACAGCTGCATACTAGTCACCCTGTTTCAAGAAAAGGTGAGCGCACTGGAGCAGCGAATGTACACCTTCTATACAATAAAAGAAAATGAGTTTTTAGACAGAGCGGAGGACCTGCAACAGAGAAGTATAGTCCAGAAGCAAGAGGAGCATCAGCCAGCTGAGGCAGCACAAGAAATTCTGAGGGAAGAGAAACTGAAGAAACTTGCTGGAACAGGGTGACAGATGAGGAAGACCTAGAAAACAACCTGAATCAGTGCAGGTAGTGGAATTCTCAAACTGCTGTAAGTTACTTGAGGAATGGACGTGTGTGAAATCCACTGTGAAAGACCTGCATGACACACTGTGTAACACTGAATAGAGACAAAAATTCAGTCAAGAAAGGAAAAGGATACCAAAGTTTGCAACACCAAAAGGAGAAGAGTACTGGTTCTGAAAGATACCCTGTTGTGGGGAATGGAAAAATATGTATGTTGCGGTGACCCAGAGAATTGCCAAGTATGCTGTCTCCTTGGTGCCAAGATTAAAGATATAACCAAGAAGTTCACCCAACTCATACAACCCACTGACAAATACCCCTTCCTTCCTCCTCTTCCATGTGGGAACTAACAACACTGCCAGTAGAAACTTCAATGAAATAGCATCAGACCTCAAAGCTGTAGGGAGAAAAATCAAAAACACTGGGGCCCAGATAGTCTTCTCAATCCTACCAGTACATGGAAGAGGAACTGTTAGGAAAAGAAAAAATCCTTCAGGTGAATGACTGGCTATGATGGTGGTGCCATAAAGAGAGATTTGTATTCTGGGACCACAAGCTAAAGTTCTGGAAGACAGATCCTTGGAAAATGATGGGTTGCACCTCACAAAGAATGGAAAGCAGATGTTTGGCAACTACATGAAAAAGTTCATCAGGACAGCTTTAAACTAAAACATATAGGGGAGGGAGATGTGCAGCATGGCATACCATCCTCTGACAAGGACTTATATATTCCAACAGAGGAAAAAACTTCAAGCAGGGCCCAACACCAGTCTCCCAAAAAATGTAGGAAGAAAACGAGGGCGCAGCGAGAAAGAACTTCAATGTCTCTACACCAATGCTTTGAGTAAGGGAAACAAACAACACAAACTTGAACTCATAGTACACAAGGGTAATCACAACCTTATAGAATAACTGAAACTTGGTGGGATGACTCACATGACTGGAACCCTGCAACTGATGGATACAACCTGTTTAAGAAAAACAGAAAGGACAAAAAGGCAAGTGGAGTTGCACTATACTTAAGAGACACATATATTTGCTCAGAAATTCAAGAAGAGGAGCTTAGTAGTCCCATCAAAAGCATATAGCTTAATTTAAAGGGTGCAAAAAATAAGAAATACACAGGCATTGGTGTCTATTACTGACCACCCAGTCAAAAAGAGGATAAGAAACCTTTGGAAAGCAACTTGCCAGCATTTCCAAGAAGAATGATGTAGGCACCATGGTGGACTTCAGTTTCCCTGATATATGCTGAGAGACAAATTCTGCCAAGCATGGCCCCTCCAAGAGATTCCGGATGTGTGTTGCTGGCAACTTTCTCCACCAAAAAGTAGAGGAAGGCATGAGAGGATCAGGAATCCTTAATTTAATATTAACAGGGATGGCCTGGTGGACAAAATAACAAACATGGGCACTCTGGGGGAAAGGGACCATGGGATACTTCAGTTCTCAATTATAAAGGAGACAAAGGGTAACTGGAGCCAAGCACGCATTCTGAATCTCAGAAAGGCCAACTTTAATGAATTCAGAAAAATGATAAGGGAAGTGCCATAACAACACATCCTTAAGGGAAACGGAGTCCAAGAGTGGTGGGAAATCTTGAAAAATAAGATTTTCCAAGCACAACTACAAACAATTCCATTAGGAAAAAGGTGTAGAAGAGAGCAGAGGAAGCCCTCATGGCTCCACAAAGGGTTCAGTGACAGCCTGAAAGAAAAAAAGAATATAAAATGGAAGCAGGACCAGGCCACTAAAGAAGAATATAAACAAATGGCAAGGAATTGCAGGGACAGCA
Source organism: Varanus komodoensis (assembly GCF_004798865.1). Taxonomy (NCBI): domain Eukaryota; kingdom Metazoa; phylum Chordata; class Lepidosauria; order Squamata; family Varanidae; genus Varanus; species Varanus komodoensis. The sequence continues at coordinate 69,555 of NW_025335358.1, forward strand.
TCAGGAAGGCTAAAGCAGGAAATGAACTGAGAATAGCAAGGGATGCTAAACACAACAAGAAAGCTTTCTTCAGATACAACCAGAACAAAAGACATGAGAAAGAGAAGGGTGCCAAGCTACTTTAAGTGGATGGCAGAGTGATAACAGATGCCAAAGAAAAGGCAGAGGCACTCAATTCCTACTTCGCTCCAGTCTTCTCCCACAAGGAAATCTGCAATCAAGAGGAAGTACAAGCTGAAAGTGAGAGACGGCAGCCCAAGACTGACAGACAAATGGTCAAGGAATACCTAGGTGGAATAAACATGTTCAGATCTCCAGGGCCTCATGAACTCCATCCCAGAGTCATAAAAGTGCTAGCAGAGGAACTCTCAGAAACACTGGCTATTATGTTTGATAAATCCTGGAAAACAAGAGAAGTGCCAGACAACTGGAAAAGGGCTAATGTTGTCCCTATCTTCAAAAAGGGGATAAAGATGAATCTGGGAACTACAGACCATTTATTCTGATATCAATCCCTGGAAAAATTCTGGAGAAAATTATTAAATAATCTGTCTGCAAGCAACTTGAAGAAAATGCAGTTGGCCAACAAGGATTTATCAAAAATAAATCTTGTCAGTCTATGTTAATTTCATTTTTTGACTGGGTAACCTCCCAAATGGACAGAGGGAACACTGTGGACATAATCTACCTAGACTTTAGCAAAGCATTTAACATAGAAACATAGAAACAGAGCGAGTCAGAAGGGGCCTCCCGGGCCATCTAGACTGACCTCCGGCACCAGCCGGCTCTGCTCACGACATGCCCACCATGTGGATGTCCAGCCTATCCTTGAACACCCGCACTGATGGGGCCTCAACGACCTCTCGTGGAAGCCCATTAACATTGTGCCCCACAACATTGTGACAGGCAAATTTGCAAAAACTGGACTAGATGGGAAAACTATTGGATGCATCCAAAATTGGCTGCTGAATCAGAAACAAAGAGTGCTCATCAATGGCACTTTCTCAAATTGGATGGGGGTAACTAGTGGGGTGCCACAGGGTTCAGTCCTGGGCCCAGTGCTCTTCAACATC
>NW_025335358.1:70727-89577 GCF_004798865.1 Varanus komodoensis
CTGGGCCCAGTGCTCTTCAACATCTTTATTAATGATTTAGATGAGGAGGTACAGGGAAAGAGAATCAAATATGCAGATAATACAAAACTGGGTGGAATAGCAAACACCCTAGAAGACAGAATGAAGATCCAGGGCAATCTTGATAAACTTGAATGCTGGGCTGAAACCAATATAATTAAATTCAGTAAGGACAAGTGCCAAGTCCTCCACCTAGGGGGGGAAAACCCCAAATGCATTGAGACAAGATGTGGAATACGTGGCTCAACAGAACTGAAAAAGAAAAAGATTTTGGAGTAATTGTGGACAATAGGCTAAGCTAGCAATGTGTTGCAGCGGCTAAAAGGGAAAAATCCTATTTTGGGACGCATTAACAGAAGTATTACTTCAAAATCATGAGAAGTAGTAGTTCCCCTATGTTCTTCACTAGTCAGACCTCATCTAGAACACTGTGTCCAGTTCTAGGCACCTAGATTTAAAAAAAAAACAGAAACATTGAAACATAACAAGTCAAAGATGAGAGACAGAGGTGTTATTAAAATGCCTCACAATGCTCAGCAAATGAATGGAAAGGCTGAACAAATTACTTGCTAATTTGTATCATGTTTTTAAAGTGGATATTTTAAACAGAAGTCATTTTCAAATTCATCTATCAAAAGGCATCAATTTCTTTATTCACTATTCTATTGCTCTTGTCCATATATGGTTATTTCAAGGTTGGCTTTAAGAGTAGGACATTCTTAATGTGTTTTCCAAGGTATAAAACACACGCGCACACACATACACACAAAGACCCTGATGGAAGTTGATTCCAGGGGTGTGGGTCCACTACTGAGAAGTTCTTCTTCTTCTTACTCACTAGCCTAAACCACACTTAGCATTGGCCACCTTTGACAAAGTTCTTCTCAACATACTCTACCTAACTAGCAAAAATGGGTCATATAGTACAATTATCAGTAGAGCCAAAAATTGGCTGCTAAATTGGACCCCAGGTGTACTCTTTAATGATACATTCTCAAAGTGGGGAGAAGTAACAAGTGGGGTACCACAGGGTTCAGTCCCTGGCCCAGTGCTCTTCAACATTTTCATTAATGATTTGGATGAGGAAGTGCATGGAATGATTAACAAATTTGCAGATGACACAAAACTGTGTGGGATAGATATTAGATGACAGAAAGAAGATTCAAAGTGATATCAGCAGGTTAGAATGCTGGGATGAAAACAATATAATGAAATTAAATACCAAACACCAAGTTCTCCACTTAGAAACAAGAAACCAAATGCATCAAAATGGGAGATGCTCGACTCAATAATACTGCAAAGGAGAAGGATCTTGGGGTTCTTCTAGATCACATAAGCCACATCTAAATATGCTAAATATGAGCCAACAATGTGATGCAGCTGCACTAAGAGCAAATGCTATTTGGGTTGCATTTACAGAAGTATAATTTCCAAAACACAAGAAGTACTAGTTCCCCTATATTCAGTGCTAGTCAGACATCACCTGGAGTGCTGTGTCCAGTTCAGGGCACCTAAGTTTTAAAAAGATGCAGAAAAGCTAGAAAGGGTTCAGAATAAGACAACAAGAAGATTCAGGGACTGGAGGCACAGCCCATGAGGAAAGACTGAGAGAACTAGGCATGTTCAGCATCCAGAAGAGAAGATTGAGGGGTGATATGATAGCACTCTACAAGTACCTGAAAGGCTCTCACAAAGATCAGGATCTTTGATCTCATCTTATTCATTCCAGAATGCAGGACATGGAATAACAGACTTAAGCTAAAAGAAACCAGATTTAGACTAGACACCAGGAAGAACTTCCTGGCTGTCAGAGCAGTGCCACAATGGAACCTATTACCCGGGGAAGCTGTGGACTCTCCCTTGCTACAGACATTCAAAAAGTGTCTGGACAGTCATCTGAGTGGGATGGTGTAACTCAGTGTCCTGTGAGAGCAGGGGCTTGAACCAGATGGCCTTCTGGCCCCTTCCAAATCTTCTAATCTACAATATAAAGTGATATCATGTCACTCCTCAGTCTTCTCTTATCAAGTTGAACAGACCCAGTTCTCAAAGTCTTCATTGGGCAATGTTGACAAACCCTGGATCATTTTGTTGCCCTCCTCTGGACCCTTTCTAATTTTTCTACATCTTTCTTAAATCTTGGTACCCAGAACTAAACACAGTACTCCAGATGATATCTGACTAGTGAGGATCATAGGGGAACCACTATTTCTTGCCTTACAGAAGTAATACTGTTAATGTATCCCAAAATAGCATTTGCCCTTTTGACGGCTGCATCACATTGTTGGCTCGTATTTACCCTGTTGTCTACAATTACTCCAAGGACTTTCAGTTCTGTTGAACCACATATTCCCCATCTTGTCTCAATGCAATTTTTTCCCTAGGTGGAAGGCTTGACACTTGTCCCTATTGAATCTCATTCTGTTGCTTTCAGCCAAGCCTTCTAGGTTAAGATTGTCCTGGATCTTCATTCTGTCTTCCAGGGTGTTGCTATTCCATCCAGTTCTGTATCATCTGCAAATTTGATTATTGTTCTTTAAATTTCCTCATCTAAATCTTTACTAAAGATGTTGAAGAGCACTGGGACCAGGAATGAATCCTCTCCAATTTGAGAAGGTACCATTGATGACCACTTTTTGCTAGTTTGCTTATCAGAATGTTGTGGAGCACTATGTCAAAGGCTTTGCTTGTCAAGGTGGATTGTGTTCACAGTATCCATTTGGAAGGTTATCCAGTCAAAAAAAATTAGTTTTAATTAGTCTGACAGGATTTATTCTTGATAAATCCATGTTGGCTTCTATTAATAACTGCATTTTTCCAGGGATTGATATCAGACTAACTGATATGTAGTTTCCATGTTCATCTTTTTTCCCCTTTTTGAAGATGGAAACAATGATAACCTTTTTCCAGTCATCTGGAACTTCTTCTGTTTTCCAAGATTCTGACAGTTCCTCCGTGATGGAGTTCATCAGGAATTGTTCATGTTTATTCCATCTAGATATCCCTTTTCTGTCAGGCTGCCGTCCTTCACTTTCAGCTTGTACTTCTCTTCATTGTAGATTTTCATGTGGGAGAAGACTGAGGCCAAGTAGGAATTGCGCACCTCCACTTTCTCCTTGTTGTGTGTTTTCACATTGCCATTCACTTTAAGTAGTCAAACACCTTTCTGTTTCATATGTTTTTTGTTTTGGACATATCTGAAGAAGGTTTTCTTGTTGTTTTTCACATTTCTTGCTTTTCTCAGTTTTTGATTTGGTCTTCCTGATGCTGTTCCTGCAATTCCTTGCCATTCGTTCATATTCTTCCTTTGTGACATGGTCCTGCTTCCACTTCCTTTACATGTTCTTTTTTTATTTCAGGTTGTCACTGAACTTTTTGTGGAGCCATGTGGGCTTCCTCTGCTGTCTTCTACACTTTTTCTTGATGGAATTGTTCATAGTTGTGCTTGGAGAATTTCTTTTTTTCAAGATTTCCCACCCCTCTTGAACTCCTTTTCCCTTAAGAGTGAGTTCCCATGGCATTTCGCTTATCATTGTTCTGAGTTTGTTAAAGCTGGCTTTCTTGAAGTCCAGGATACATGTTTGGCTGCAATTAACTTTTGTCTCCTTTATCATTAAGAATTCAAGAATGGTCACTTTCCCCCAGGGTTCCTGTGGCTGCTATTTTGTCCACTAGGTCATCTCTTTTAGCTAGTATTAAATTGAGGATACTTGTTCCTCTCCTTCCTTACTCTACCTTTTTCTGGATGAGGTCATCGGGAACACATGTTAGGAATCTCTTGGAGGGGCCACACTTGGCAGAAATTGTCTCCCAGCAATTATCAGCAAAACTGAAGTGCCCCATGATGATTAAAGGAATCTTCTTGGAAACTCTTCCAAGTTGCTTTTGGAAGCTTGTGTTGTCTTTTTGATGGAGTGTTTGGTAATAAATGCCAATAACTATTTTTTTAATTCTTTAAATCCCTTTAAATTAAGCCAGATGCTTTCACTGAGGCTAGTAAGTTCCTCCTCTTCTTCTTTTTTCAGATATATGTGTCTGTTATGTATAGTGCGATTCTACTTCCCATTTTGTCCTTTCACTTTTTTTCTGGAACAGGTTATACCTATTCAGGGTAGGGTAACAAGTACATCCCAGAGTGTAGAATATGGAGTAACAGGCTCAGGTTACAGGAAGCCAGATTCTGGCTAGATGGCAGGAAACATTTCCTGACTGTCAGAGCGGTATGATAATGGCTATCATAGGAAGGATTTGGGCTCTCCCACTCTGGAGGCATTCATGATGCAACTGGACAGCCATCTGAGAGGGATGGTTTAACTTGGAGTCCTGCACTTAGCAGGGGGTTAGACCTGATGGGCCTCTGGTGCCTTCCAACTATTCTATTCTATGATTCTACAATTCTAAGATCACTCTTAATTTTGTTTCTGTCCTCCAGGATATTTGCAATTCTATCCAGTTTTTTATTATTCACTGTTCTGATAAGTGTCTCCTGTATTTCCTCACCCAAATCATTAATAAGCACATTGAAGATCACTGAGACTGAACCCTATGGTACTCCATTTGTTACCTTTTCCTAGTTTGAGAAGGTGCCTTGGATGAGAACTTTTTGAATCCAATTCCATAGTGAACTGTGGATCCATCCGATTTCATCTAGCCTGCTTTTAGGGCGTTTGCTTATCAGGATATCATGGGATACTTTATCTGAAGCTTTGCTTAAGTTAAGATAGATTAGATCCACAGCATTTTTACAGTTCACCAGGGAGGTTATCCAGTCAAAAAATAAAATCAGATTAGTCTGGCAGAATTTGTTCTTGGGAAATCCATGTTGGTTTTTATAATCATTGCATTTTTTTTCAAAGTGTTTGCAGATGACTGCTTTAAAATCTGCTCCAGAATTTTTCCAGGGATTGAAATTAGACTGACTGGTCTGCAGTAACCATGATCCTTTTTTCTCCTTTCTTGAAGATGGAGCGATATTAGCCTTTCTCCCGTCACCTGGCACTTCCCCTGTCATCCATAATTCTCAAAGATAATAGACAATGCTTCTGAGAGTTCCTCTGCCAGCTCCTTTATTACTATTGGATGGAGTTCATCATGTCCTGGCGAGTTGCACTAATTAGTTCAAGGGTGATACTTGACCATTTACCTATCAATCTCAAACTGCCATCCTGCTCCTTCAGTTTGTACTTTGTTTTCATCAGGAAGGTCATAGGTCCTCTTTTGGGAGAAGACTGATACAAAATAGGAATTGAGCACTTCTGTCTTTTCTTTGTCATCTGTTATTTTGCCATCCGCATTAAGTAGCTGAACCTTCATTGCTTTCCTCCATCTTTCAGTATGGTTGTATCTGAAGATGGCTTTCTTGTTGCTTTTAGCATCTCTTGCTAATCTCAGATCTTTTCCAGCTTCCGTCTTCCGGATATCATCCCTGCAAGATTGTGCTACCTGTTCCTTTGTTCTGTGTTACCTTTCTTTGCAGTCTGGCCTTCCTTCGTCTTTCCATAGATGTCCTTCATTGTTTTCAGATCATTTCTAAGCTTTTTATGAAAATATATGAGCCTCCTTTGTTGTCTTCTACACTCTCTCCTTGTTGGAATTGTTTGTAATTGTCCCTATAGAATTTTCTTTTTTTTTTTTTAAATTCCCACCTATCTCGAACTCCTTTTTCTCATTAGAGTCATTTGCCATGGAGCTCTGCTTAGCATTATATTGAGTCTATTAAAGTTGGCTTTCCTAAAATCCAGGGTATGCATTTGGCTACACTTAGCTTTTGCTTCCTTTAGAATCAAGAATTCAGTATGGCATGGTCACTTTCCCCCAAGTTTCTGTAACTTCCACTTTGTCCACTAGGTCTTCCCTTTTGGTTAGAGTAAAGCCAAGAATAGCCATTCCTCTAGTTCCTTCCTCCACTTTCTTTTGGAGGAAGTTATCAGCAACACATTAGGAATTTCTTGGCAGAATTTGTCTTGCAACAGGAATTGAGGAAATTGAAGTCCGCCATAACTACAACATAATGCCTCCTTGAGATACTGGCAATTTGTTTTTAAAAGTTTCATCCTATTTTCTCCTTGTCTGGGTGGTCTGTAACAGACTCCAACCACTATGTTCCTTTTATTCCTTGCTCTGTTTATAAGAATCCAGATGCTCTAACTATGACTACTAAACGTGTCTTCACTTATTTCTGTGCAGAGATATGCATTTTTAACATAAAATGTGATCACCTCCCTTTCTGCTCCTGCTGTTCTTCTTGAACAAACTATATTCTTCAGTTGTTGAATTCCAGTCATGGAAGTCATCCCACCAAGTTTCAGTTACACCTATCAGGTCATATTTGCTCTCTTGTATCAAGAGCTCATGTTCATGCTGTTTGTTTCCCATACTCCAGGCATTATTATATAGACATGGAGGAACATGGAAGTCTATTCTTGAGCAATATTAGAGATTAAGGCTTTGTCCATTATTACCTGCAGGTGTACTTCTCCCTCCCCTGTAGGATTCAGTTTAACTCCTTCATGTAGTGGCCAAACACTTTCTTTTCAGTCCTTGTAAGGTGCAACCCATCCTTTGCCAGCAGCCCATCTTCCAGGATGTGTAGCCCATGGTCCCAGAATCCAGATCATTCACATTGGTACTATGTTTACAACCAGGAGCATTTTTTCTTACTTTGTCTTTTCTTCTTCCAGGAACTGGAAGAATGAAAGATAAAACAGTGTAGTGTAGTGGTTGAGAGTGCAGGACTAGGACTACCATGAACAGCACAAGACTCCCCTTCCCCAACCCTACATTTTATTGACATGTTTAAATGGCTTGTGTTTCAGTTACCTCCCCCCCCACCCCTCTGTGTGTGTGTGTGTGTGTGTGTGTGTGTGTGTGTCTGTGTGTAGAACTGACTTCCAAATATTTAGGCTGAACACTTAACAACCAGTAAAGATCAACAGAACACAGCACAACATGCTTCCAAGAAAATATGGATATAATTGGGCTGCTTCTGTTGCATTTTCTTTGCCTTGAAAAAGTATTGTGTGAATTATCTCCTGTTGAGTTTACTGTGGTTCATTTAGATCTGTGGAGGAACTGGGAATATCATCCCTTGCATGCAATTTTTGATTTTTTCTATCAAACTTCCCCACAAACAGAAGCAGGATACTGGTTAACTGTGTTCTTTGCACAATTAAGTAACCTTGGGATAATTTAATGCCTCCCCCCCACACACACACAACTGCTATATTTGGGATAAAATTGAATATTTCTCCTGGTATTATTATTATTATTATTAGTGATCCATAGAGAACAGTCTTGTGTAATCTTTTCTTCTCTTTGTCTTTTTAAACTAAAATCCCAAGAATCGGTTGGCGCATTTTACATTTACAAAGCAATAATGTTATTCTGAATGTGTTTAAGAGCATCAGAAGTACCTGTCAGGATCAAGCCAAGATCCACTTAGATCAGTGTTCTTTCACTGAAATTCAGAAACTAGCAGGGATTAGTGGCCTACCAGTGCAGTTATAACTAGTGAAAATGTATGTATCTGCTTCCCTCATATGAGGGCCAAGGTGGGAACAATGAATAAAAGTAAAAGTATAACAGTATGAGCAATGTATAAGAATCATAATTGAGGACTTCTTTTTCCCCCTTTTACATAAACTTGGGTCTTGTTGCTTTCCATGTCAAGCTGATCAGCAAGGAAAAAGGGCACTATGCATAGCACATAACTGACTTATTTGGTTCACTCTGGCAAGATCTGGTGAAGGCCAATTAACTTTTCTGGTTCACTGGCCATACACTGCTGTCCTGTGCTTGTATTGGCATAGGTTTTGGTACTGACATTGGCAATGGTATTAGTATTCTTACTATTCAATGGTATTAGTATTCTTACTCAATAGCTGAAGCTCTCAGAAGAAAAATCCATTGAGTTCAATGGAACTTGCTCCCAGGTATGTGGGTGCAGCATTGCAGCTTCAGATGACTTTTTCAAAGGATTATTCAATTTAGAAAGGAAAGTTCTATTATCAACATATATTAGCAGCATAAACAAAGCTTCCATATACAGAAGCAGTAACAATATCATTTTTTCAAATATTTCATTTGGAGTTTCTGTGCTAATCAGCAGGGTCATAAGATGAAGTCATTCAGCACTACAGCAGGAGTATATAAATACTTGAAAACCCTCCAAGCATGCAGAAACAATAGATTGTAGATTTAAAAGATAGGGGATGCCCCAAACAGCCCAACAAAGGGTGATGCATCTAGGATGTAGAAGGCAGGAGGGAATCAATTCAGGGAAGACTGTCAGGTTCAAATACCTAAGAGGCTGTAATATACTAGGGGGTGGGTGTGTTACAGATAGGAGCATGAATGTTACAAGGTCTAAAATTCCTTCTCTCTCTGATACAAGGAAATAGTTCAAGAGGGGGAGAGAAAACTGATCCTAACCAGCTATAAATATTGTGACAAAGCTCCTTTTGCTAGTCTGGCTTGGGGATATGAACTCTTAGGCTGGGATTTGTTCACTGCAGCCCTCTACTTCTGACTGGCAAATCTTAGGGAAGAAAAAGGGAAATCATTTTCGTGGTGGCTTATGGATTTTCAGAGGCATCTAAATAGATCAGATGGACATTGTTTTGATTCAGCACAGGCATTTTTAGGTAGATGGGACCATCTACCTAAAAAAAGATTGCCTTTCCTTGCAGCCCATAGCTTGGTGCCTTTGTATGAACTCATCTCACAATATTTATTTTAGAAACACTTTTTTCAGTGCACCTGTTCTCTGCTTGTGGAACCTTATTGTACATATTGATTAATTAGAGCACCATTTGCTTCATTCCTCCATGTAAAACTGTTAATCCTTGCATATACCACATGCATTGCATGTCTTCATCCACTTACGAATAGGAAGCCATTGAGCCTTTCTGCTCACTTGATCTCAGGAGATTTCCTTCAATAAGTTTCTTCCAACTTTCTTCCAGGTCATTAACAACTACCTAGATGGAGCTCAAGTGGGTGTTACAGAAAAGACCTCACCAGGAGGGATGCATTTCCGAGACAGCAAAAGGAAAGTGGACTATGTTTTAGCTTATCATTACCGAAAATGTTCTTCACAGTCTGGTGGAGGCTCCCCAGGCCTCTTACATAGACCAGTGGCTATTATTTCAAATGGGGAGACAGCCAAAAGCCAACCTGAACAGCAACAGCAACAACATGGCCAGGATGTATCCAGTCCAGATGTTGAGGTGGTTGATTTGGGCCCATTGGATCCTTTGGAGGAAGCAAAACGAGAGCAGAGGGATGAGTTTGAGCGCAACCTGATGGAAGCTGGTCTGGAGATAGAAAAAGATGTGGAGGTAAGAGGGCAGGACAAAACTCCAGTTTAGAATTATATTTATGTGTACAAACCCCCACCTTGTTTTGTAATGAGGAAGAGTCTTTGAAACAGTTCAGAATTTCCTGAGCAGTGTGGTTTCATTGATGTAGCTGTATGATGGAAGTACTATATGAGTATGCATTCTATGACTATGCACGATCGCATCATTTTTCTTCCCTCAAAATAAGGGGGACTTCCTTAGAGTTCTCTTCTTGTCATCTGCCTGGTGAAAAAGTGCCACTCCTCTGGCACTATGTGCTTCTCTGCAGTGAAGGAAGAATGAGGTAAATGTACATTTAACTATGTAGCTGTGAGGATAAGGTCATACCATATTTTATTTAACCATCATTTTAAGAATTAGAGTTTTAGACTTTTAGATCTTGAAGTTAACAGTCGCATTTTATTCTATTTATTTTAATTATTTCAGTTATTTTTATTTATTTATTTTCCTATGTTTGATTTATTCTTTTTTGTTTATTATTGGATTAATTTGATGGTTTCTGTAGTATGGATTGTATTTATTATAACCAATTTATTATTATTTACTGTATTATGAATTGTATTGTATGATTGTATACTCTGTAAGTTATCTTGAGACGTATTGTGAAAGACAGGACAACAATGTTTTATTAAATTAAAATTAAAAATTAAATATGAAGAAAATGTGACTATATGATGTGACTGTGGATACAAAATGCATGGGATGTCTCTATGGGAGTTATTCTAATATAACTATATGTTTAGCTTCCAGTGACTTGTTTTTTTCTTGTTGATTTGGTTTGCTGAATAAAATCTTTTTGCCTAAAGCCATCATACTTTTTATTAGGATTAACTAGTGGAATGTTGGCCAATTATTGACAATAGTCAAAACCTGTGACATGAGCAAGTTTGTTAGAGAATAGAATGTTCAGACAGACAGGGCTGAGGACAGAAGGAGAGAATTTTTCTACAAAATTTTGGCTTCTAATTTTCTTAATTCTGGGTTGAGAGATCCTTTCCCTTATTGCTTCTTCTAGGGGGATGTGACATTTGTGGGGGAGGCTTTCTCCCTGAGGAAAGACTTTGGGATCAATTTCCCAAATCCAGTCTATTTTTGTGTCCTCAGGTTTAGCAATGATCTTTCTGCTGCCAGTGCCCATGAATGGAGCAAGAAGAGAAAGCTGATGAATTGCGTGGTTTCAGCATTTGACCATGAAACTCAGAATTTGAGCAGACAGATCTGCTTACTTACGTACCAAAAGCTAAAATGCTATTATAAAGGATAATAAGTACTTATTATCCTCTTCTCGAGGCTACTTATTACGTATTAGCCTGAAAAAGAGGAGACTCAGAGGGGATATGTTGGAGACATACAGGTATGTGAGGTGATGTCACATGGAGATGGGTAGAGGCCTGTTCTCCCCTGCAGAGGAAGGCAGGACATGCTCCAACAGAGCAAACCTCAGGGAACCAAGGTTCCATTTAGATGCCAGGAAGCACTTCCTGACAGGACCCCGAGGGTGTGGAATGGGCTTCCACGAGGTCGTTGAGGCCCCATCAGTGAGGGTGTTCAAAGATAGGCTGGACATGCACATGGTGGGCATGTCATGAACGAAGCCAGCTGGAGCCGGGGATCAGACTAGATGGCCTGGGAGGCCCCTTCTGACTCGCTCTGTTTCTATATTTCTATGCTACTTCTTGAGCTCATGTAATTCATGAGCTCATATGTCAAATTGTTTCCCACTGTTAAGACAATCAACACCACAGATCTACATGGAAAATTCATTTATTTTATTGGCTCAAAAGAAGTCTGGTCTGATTCTGACCACATCTCCTGATTAATAGAAATTCTAGTAATGCAAACCAAATAAGCTAGAATCATAAGCCATGGTTTGTTGTTCAGATATCCTCAACCATATTTCATGTAGCGTAAAAGCAAATCTAGTACCTTTGTAAACATTATGCCACCTTTGTGGCCTTTAGGGCTGCAGCATTGATTGGTAGCTATGCCCACAAGTAAGCACAATGCAAGTCTTCTGTAATATCAATACAAATTCTGTTGACTGTATAAGGGCTAGTCTTCAGACTGGCATGGTCTACCCATTTCTGTTAGCATTCTCTCAATCCACTGATTCAGTATAAAATTACAAAACAAGAATGCATGCCCACACAGTCTAACAGCTATATGTCATAACTGATATGTTTAAAGAGATCCTATGAATAGAGTACTTGGGTTGATCAGTTGCTGTTGCTACTTTGGAAAAACCTTAATCAGGAGATACTAGGAAGTTCCTGGGAAATTGACCAGTGTTCCATCAGCAGGCAAGAGTCTCTACCTCTGATCTACATGGGCTATCAGTAAAGTTAATTAATTTAAATTTAATCAGTAATTAATTAAATTGCACTGCTTTTTAATAGCCAGAAATAAATGCTTTGCTATATTCATTCCTTATAGTGTATGGCAAAGGCATAATAGGAAAGTCATCTGAGATGTGTTTTGGCACTGGGTCAAAAAAAGATCTTACATCCTGATATGAATGCAATACACATTGAAAAAGTGAGAGCATTTAGGTAGTAAAAGCTGATTTCTAAAGTTGATTTACTTCTTCCAAAATCAAATAATCTTCTGCATTTTATGACATGGTACTCAGGGTTAACAAATCACAAAGCAGCCCTCCCACCCACCCAAGTATACACATCTTTCAAACAGAATATGGTACATTGCATCCTCTGTAAAGAAACAGTGAAGTATCATGTAGTTGTCTAAGATTATGTATCATTGTTACACCAGACATGTACATATTTAACAATGTTGCTTTTATCATAAATCACTCTCTCCTTGTATATTTTATTTATTTATTTATTTATTAAAACATTTTTATGCCGCCCCATTCGCCGAAGCCTCGGGGCGGCTTACAACAATATTGAAGAAATATTGCTTCATGAAAGTGGTAGTAAAACACCTTGACTTTAAGGGTTTGGCAGCCCTTTAATCTATGCTCTTTAATCCTTAAGGAATAGGCCCGTAGATAATTGAAATGCATCTCTAAACTGAGAGGAAGAAGCCAAATTTGACCTTCTCTGGACACCCCCACCCCCACCCACTGCTCCAGTTGCTGTGCCAGATAGAAAAACAGTTGCCAGACAATTCCTTTTGAGATCTCAAAAGGAGAGCGATTTTTTCCAGGCATGTCAAAGATGGAGGCAGCTTCTTTGCTCCCCATAACACAGAGCAGATTTTTGGAACCATATCCCAGAGATGAGAATGATGGCTGCCCTTAAACCAGAGTAAACATTTCCATTTTAGAAACTTGTCAACTGATGTTGCAAGAGACTAAAAGAAAAGTACTGTTATATACTACCTGTATATTAGTAGTTGTTTAAGAAGAATTTCAGTTTGATAACAGATCACTGAACTGTGGGGTATAGGCTTTTAGTCCTAGTTAGCTATTTCTGAATGTTGCCTTTACAGAATAGCAGGATATTAATAAACTAATGCTATCATAAGAGAAAGAGATGTAATGTAATTTTGCCATGTTTTTGTTACTCTCCAGTGTGATAAATGATATAGTCTAATCCACATTTGAAGGAAGAAGTGCCTGAAGCAATTATTGATCGGTTGTGATTAATCTCATTGCTAAGACTAAAATGTATTTGATTATGTCATTGGAATGATATAGTGGAAAAATCAGTATGCATCAATGCCATGCTTAAATGGATGGAATGAATTTTCTTTGAGCACAATCCTACAGGGTTGCTAGTCAGTGGACAGAGGATTCCATTTTCTGAGCAATCTATCCTAGACTCTGATGGCAAGAATAGCTGCTTTGTCCTCCTTTGTTGTAATTCTGTGTGGCTGAGGATGGAGACCAAGAGGCTTGCTGTTGATGGTTCCACAGCTTAACTTCTCCTCCCCTCTCACTGGGTGGTGGGTGATTTCCCCCTCTAGGCTATCTAGGTTGACTTCACTGTCTACAGCTTTGAAAGGAAAAATACTTCACAGAGGCTGTCTGAGAGTATAGGATTGCTCTGAGAGAGACATTATTCTCTAGCTGAAAAATTCAGAATAAAATTGCTGTGCTTTACTTTTACTTTGTTAGAAGAAAGTGGTTAGGCATAAAGCATTCATGTCTTTCAGTGATTTGTTAAAGATGCAGAAAGATGTTGAAAATATTGATTTAGAAGATATTAAAATTTGCATTTTTCTTCTTTAAGATGAAACAGTTAAATATGCTATTAATTATTCGAGATCTAGAAATTACCTGTGTAAGTGTTTGGGGTAGATGAACTCCTACTGTTTTCTCTGTGGCAGATGAAGGTGGACTCTGATCCTGAATGAAGGGGCTTCAACCCCCTCCTATGGAAACCCATTCCATACCCTCAGGGTCCTAACTGTCAGGAAGTACTTCCTCACATCCAAATTGAACCTTGGTTCCCTGAGCTTTGCTCCACTGAAACACTTCCTGCCCTGCTCTGCAACAGAAAACAGGTTTCTACCCACCTCCATGTGGCACCCCCTCACATACCTATATGTCAGCAAGAGCTTCTTCTCAAGGCTGAAAAGATCCAGTTTCCTCAGTCTCACCTCATATGACTTTCCCTGCAATCCAGTCACCATCCTTGTGGCCCTATACTGCAGTGATTTTGACCTGGCTATATCCTTCCTGTAATGTGGAGCCCAGAACTGAACACATTACTCCAGTTGCAGGTGCACCAGAGTCATATAGAGTAGCAGTAATACCTTTCTTCATCTAGAAGGCATGCTTCTGGCTATGCAGCCAAGGGTCGCACAGGGTTCACCAAGGGTTCGCCCTCTTGACTGCCATGTCATACTGCTGACTCATGTTTAACCTGCAGTCAACCAGTACCCTGAGATGTCTTTCACAAGTGCTGTTCTCCAGCCACTTGTCCCCTAACCTGTGTTTATGATATCCATTCCTATGCCTGAAGTGCAAGACCTTGCACTTATCCACATTGAATGCCATCCTGTTGTCCCCTGCCCACTTCCATAGTCCATCCAGATCCTTCTGAATCCTGATTACCTGCTCCTCAGTTGTGGTCACCGCCCCATTTTAGTATCACCTGCAAATGTGATCAGCAGACTGGTCACCCCCTCTACCAGGTCATTGAACAGGACTGGTTCCAGGACAGAGCCCTGGGGGATACTACTTGTCACTGGTCACCATCCTGATGACTCCCCAATAATAGTTACCCTCTGCTTTCGGTCAGTCAACCATGCCCAATCCATCAAATAGTGCATTAGTCTATCCCAAAACTCCTGAATTTCTCAAGCAGGATATCATGCAGCACTTTGTCAAAGGCCTTGCTGAAATCCAAGTAAACCACATCCACTGCATCCTCTCCATCTAGCCACCTTGAAACCTTGTCATAGAATTCCACAAGGTTTGTCTGGCAGGACCTGTTTTTGCAGAAGCCATATTGCATGGCTGCCAACTTCCCTTCCCTACCTAGGATTACTAGACCTCTTGCTATTATGAGCCTTTCCATTGTCTTTCCTAGAATAGCTGTAAGGCTAACTGGTCTGTAATTCCCCATGTCCCCTCTACTACCCTTTTTAAAGATTGTGGATCTGTTAGCAAAATCACAAATTACACTTTTAAATCTCATTTTTAACTGAGAGTAGAGGAAATTAAGATAGTATTTTAAGACAGTTTTTAAAAATATGTTTCAACTTTGAAAAAAAATGCAACCATTCAAAACTTGTTTCAAAAATTGCAAGATATGCTCTAAGAGCAAGGCTGACATTTGGAAAGTCTGTCACTAATTTGACTATTATTTGTTCAATGATTGTTTCTGCTACAGATTTTCTCTCTGAGGGGTGAGAACAGCAGGAATGCATCTGAGAATGTATGTTTAAGTTCTGACAGGAAGGTGTTTATTTAACACCCTTACTCTCGAGGCCAGTTCATCACTGGACATAAACCTGTTGACAAGAAAACAAAAACTTTTGAATGTTGTGAATGCTTCTTGACATCTAAAATCTTCCCAGGCTATGCCCCACTAGCACTAGCACTATCTATACACACTAAACCTGTTTAAGTTCTATAATTAATATCTATTTCAATATATATCTATCCTGGAGGACTGTTATTATAAAAGTTCCTAAGACTGTAATCCAGTTCTGTATCTAGGAATCCTCTTTCAGCAGTAGCCAGAAATCAGGATGTACAATACATTTGCAGTTATATTAATGTGAGTTATATGACTTAAATCCCTATATGCAGCATGGAAAATGTATGCTTAAGGGGTAAGATTTGTATCTTGGTTATGGCAATTTATGTTTCTCCCTCCAAGCAATATCAATCTCATGAGCATTTCTCTGCTTAATGATCTTTATTGTTTCATATGAGTCTCCGAGTATACACAAAGTGAAGTACCGACTCTTTTCTACCATTAAATGTTATACTAATAAATAAATAGGTACTCATAATAGCATAAGAAGAGCTTTGCAGGATCACATATAAGGCTTATCTAGTCCAGTTTCCTTTTAACACAGTGGCCAAGGAGATGCTTATGGAAAGCCCTCAATCAGGTCATCAGGGCAATAGCCCTCTCCTGCTGCTGATTTCTAGCTGGCGGTACTTGGAAACATGCTGTCTCTGATTCAGGAAGTAGTACATAGTCATAAGGTTGTAGTCATTGATGGCCTTTTCCATCTCTGCAGAGTTCATGGACTTCTTGTACTTGGCCCAGTCTTGGAAAGCAAGATGAGCTGAAAGCAAGCCTACAGATGCTCACAGAACAAAGGTTGCACAACTGGCAACCTTCCACTATACTATGCGTAACTGCACAAGCAAAGGCTGCTGCATGAGGTGCAGAAGAGGAATGCTGCTTGTGCAGTGTTTGTATGGGGCTCCATTCCTGGCAGGCACCATGCAAACTTTGGGTGTGTTCACCAGGAACTCAGATGTATGGCTGCATCCAAGCAGACCAAAGTTTGAGGAACTGAGCCTAGTGAAACTGATGGATTCTTACTCAAAAGGTCACCATGAATTATTATTCACTATTATTCACCATGAATGTGTCATATCTCCTTTTAAAACTTTGTAGGTTGGAAGCCAATATTACATGGCAGCCAATTTCTTTGCTCAATTAGACACTGTGTGAAGCAATATTTCCTTCCATCTCTCATGAATGTACCCAGCTTCACTGGATGACTCCCGATCTTGTATTTTTATAAAAGAAGGACAAAAAAAAATGCCTCCAATATTTTCTCCACTTTTTCTTTTATATAGAAACATAGAAACAGAGCGAGTCAGAAGGGGCCTCCCGGGCCATCTAATCTGACCTCCGGCACCAGCCAACTCTGCTCACGACATGCCCACCATGTGGACGTCCAGCCTATCCTATCCTATATGACTGTATACTTTTATATTCCTCTTTTATGTGTCACTCACTTTTTTCTAAACATTGTATAATTCCAAACTTTGTATAATTGTATAATTCCATCTCTTGTACTGAAGCTGATCTTGCCACAGAAAATTATGTTGCCCCCTTTTCACCCCTTTCCTAAATCTAAAATATCCTTTCTGGGGTGTGGTGATTGAAATTATGCACAGTATTTCAAGTGTATAATTACAAATCCATAGCTTTGTATATAATCTAAAATTGATTATTTTTTCACCTCATGCTTATTGACTTCAAACCATTTTACTCGCTCCCTTATTAATTATGATAACAATAATTATGTTGTTGAAAGAGGACTCACACTGACTCAGCAACAAAAAGATAAAAATGCTGAACCTGCTAAGTACAGAACTACTGAATTCATTCTGAGCTCTCCTACTGACAGAACAACTCTTTTTTTATATAAAGATTTGTATTAAGATTTTAAACTAAAAACTAAAAACATCAATCATCAAATACATCGGACATGCTGGGTCAGCCCCCTACAACATATCTTTTTAACATTCTATAATCATATTCAAATCAATTTATAAAAATTTAAAAACATCTTTAAATCTAAGCAAAGTCCCGTTTCTGGCAAATAGATGGGGAATAAATGGAGGTAGTGACAGATTTCATTTTCCTGGGCTCCAAGATCACTGCAGATGTGGACTGCAGCCAAGAAATTAAAAGACGCTTGCTCCTGGGGAGGAAAGCTGTGGCAAATCTAGATAGCATACTAAAAAGCAGAGACGGGAAGTGAGAGGACCGGATGCCATGACCTTAGTTTTCTTAATGTTGAGTTTCAAGCCAACTTTTGCACTCTCCTCCTTCACCCGCATCAAGAGGCTCTTTAGTTCCTCTTCACTTTCTGCCATGAGAGTGGTATCATCTGCATATCTGAGGTTGTTGACATCTCTCCCAGCAATCTTAATTCCAGCTGGTGATTCATCTAGCCCCACCTTTCTCATGATATGCTCTGCATATAGGTTAAATAGGCAGGACGACAGTATACAGGCTTGCCAAACTCCTTTCTCAATTTTGAACCAATCAGTGGTTCCGTGTCCAGTTCTCACTGTTGCTTCTTGACCCACATATAGGTTTCTCAAGAGACAAATAGGATGTTCCGGTACGCCCATCTCTTTAAGAACTTGCCACAATTTGTTCTGATCCACACAATCAAAGGCTTTAGCATAGTCAATGAAGCAGAAGTAGATGTTTTTCTGGAACTCCCTAACTTTCTCCATGATCCAGTCTATGTTGGCAATTTTATCTCTAGTTCCTCTCCCTCTTCGAAATCCTGCCTGTACTTCTGGTAGTTCTAGGTCCACATACTGCTGGAGCTTAGCTTGTAGGATTTTGAGCATAACTTTCTTAGCATGTGATATGAGTGCAATGGTGCAGTAGTTAGAACATTCTTTGACATTGCCCTTCTTTGGGATCGGAATGTAAACCAACCTTTTCCAATCCTGTGCCCACTGTTGAGTTTTCCAAGTTTGCTGGCATATTGAGTGTAGCACTTTTACTGTATCGTTTTTTAAGATTTTGAATAGCTCAGCTGGAATACTGTCACCTCCACTAGCTTTGTTGATGCTCAGACTTCCTAAGGCCCCCTTGACTTCACATTCCAGGATGTCTGGCTCAAGGTCAGTGACCACTCCATCGTGGTTATCAGGGACGTTAAGCTCTTTCTTGTATAGTTCCTCTGTGTAATCTTGCCATCTCTTCTTAATCTCTTCTGCCTCTGTTGGGTCCCTGCCATTTTGGTCCATTATCATGCCCATCTTTGCATGAAACGTTCCCTTCATACCTCCAATTTTCCTGAAGAGATCTCTGGTCCTCCCTATTCTATTGTTTTCTTCTATTTCTTTGCACTGTTCATTGAAGAAGACATTCTTGTCTCTTCTAGCTATTCTCTGGAATTCTGCATTCAATTGGGTGTATCTTTCCTTTTCTCCCTTGCCTTTCACTTCCCTTCTTTCCTCAGCTATTTGTAAAGCTTCCTCAGTCAGCCATTTTGCTTTCTTGCATTTCTTTTTCTTTGGGATGGTTTTA
The DNA here is from genome assembly GCF_004798865.1 of Varanus komodoensis. Classification (NCBI taxonomy): domain Eukaryota; kingdom Metazoa; phylum Chordata; class Lepidosauria; order Squamata; family Varanidae; genus Varanus; species Varanus komodoensis. The sequence continues at coordinate 89,545 of NW_025335358.1, forward strand.
GTTGCTACCTCTTGCACAATGTTGTGAACCTCC
>NW_025335358.1:89677-98509 GCF_004798865.1 Varanus komodoensis
CTTCTAGCTATTCTCTGGAATCCTGCATTCAATTGGGTGTATCTTTCCTTTTCTCCCTTGCCTTTCACTTCCCTTCTTTCCTCAGCTATTTGTAAAGCTTCCTCAGTCAGCCATTTTGCTTTCTTGCATTTCTTTTTCTTTGGGATGGTTTTAGTTGCTACCTCTTGCACAATGTTGTGAACCTCCGTCCATAGTTCTTCAGGCACTCTGTCTATCAGATCTAATTCCTTAAATCTGTTTGTCACTTCTACTGTATATTCATCAGGGATATGATTTAGGTCATACCTGAGTGGCCTAGTGCTTTTCCCTGCTTTCTTCAATTTAAGCCTAAATTTCACAACAAGATGCTCATGATCTGAGCCACAGTCAGCTCTTGTTCTAGTTTTTATTGACTGTATAGATCTTCTCCATATTGGGGTGCAGAGCACATAATCAATCTGATTTCTGTGCTGACCGTCTGGTGATGTCCATGTGTAGAGTCATCTCTTGGGTTGTTGGAAAAGAGTGTTTGCTATGACCATCGTATTCTCTTGACAAAATTCTACCAGCCTGTGCCCTGCTTCATTTTGTAATCCAAGGCCAAACTGCCTGTAATTCTACTTATGTTTTGGCTTCCTACTTTAACATTCCAATCCCCCATGATGATAAGGACATCATTTTTTTGGTGTTAAATCTATAAGGTGTTGTAGGCCTTCATAGAACCGATCAACTTCAGCCTCTTCAGCACCAGTGGTTGGGGCATAGACTTGGACTACTGTGATGTTGAATGGTTTGCCTTGGATTCGAACTGAGATAATTCTGTCATTTTGGAGATTGTAACCCCGTACTGCTTTTCCTACTCTTTTATTGACTATGAAGGCTACTCCATTTCTTCTGAGGGATTCTTGCCTGCAGTAGTATACCTGATGGTCATCTGAATTAAATTCACCCATTCCTGTCCATTTTAGTTTGCTGATTCTCAAGATGTTGATGTTCAGTCTTGTCATTTCTTGTTTGACCACATCCAGTTTGCCTTGATTCATGGATCTTACATTCCAGGTTCCTATGGAGTAGAGATCTTTGCAGCATCGGACTTTCCTTTCACCACCAGATATATCTGCAACTGAGTGTCCTTTTGGCTTTGACCCAGTCACTTCATCCTTTCTGACACTACTAGTTCCAGCCCTCTGCTCTTCCCCAGTAGCATATTGGACACCTTCTGACCTGAGGGACTCATCTTCCAGCATCATATCATTTTGCCTTTTGGTACTGTCCATGGGGTTTTTATGGTAAAGATACTGGAGTGGGTTGCCATCTCCTTCTCCAGTGGATCTCGTTTTGTCAGAGCTCTCTGCTCTGACCTGTTTGTCTTGGGTGTTCCTGCATGGCATAGCTCATAGCCTCATTGAGCTACACAAGCCCCTTCGCCACGACAAGACAGTGATCCATGAAGGAGACAATTTATTATATAGCCATATCTTTAGCTTTAATAAACTTGGTTGTTAACTTTGAGGTCCTAGATTCTAGCTTAAGTGACTGTTGCCCCCAGTGCCCTGTTTATTAGAACTAACACCAATGTATTAATGTAACCACTCCCAGATTTTGTTGAGGATGTTACACCTAATTGTAGGAGGCTCAAATGGTCTGAAAATTTCATAGTTTACTATGAACTGGTCATAGAGACCAAATGGGAATTGGCCTCTAATAAAAGAAGTAGATCTTTCTGCCAGATTGATGCACATATACTATATCATGTCTGATTCACCTATTTTAGCAATGTGTTTGGGACTCATTGCCCTCTATTGGAACAGTCAAATAAATGCCAACAGGATGCCCAACCAGATTTTACTGGCTTTCTGGAATGGGTACCAGTCTCTGAATCTGAAATCAGAGGGTGAATCACCTTCATTATCAATTGAATAACTAGTGTGCAGTGTCAAATTTGCCTTTCTAGAGCAAGATACTGAAGCATGTGGTGGCCTCAAAACTACTTTGGATGAAGATTTGGTTCTACTCCTGCTAAATCACCAAATATGTAATCTGGAAATCTTCCTGGACTTTGTGCTGACTAGGGAAGCCAAGATGGCTGTGGTGTTGCATGTACTTTACCAGCCTAAGCTAATACTAGCTATGGAGGAAATGTATCTTGCCTTGATTACTTGTCATGTAATAGTGACAAAAATCTTTGATTACTATAGTGGCTGTTCTTTGAAAACAATTTGAAAATTTCAACTGGAGCAGAATGTGGCTGCTTGAATGTTGATGGGGATGATGCAGTCATATCATATAACGCCTTTACTTTTCCAGCTCTGCTGATTACTAGTGCATTTCTGAAGCCTGACTTTTGAAGTATTATATGTGTTGGAACCAATATACTTCAAGAACCACCATCACCCATAGCAGAATGCCTGCCTGCTTGCCTGCCTGCCATTTATTTATTTAAAGGTTGGCCTGGAGCCAAAATGAAAAAAATTGTCATTGCCAGGTATGCCTTTCTGGGGAGCACGTTCCATAACCAGGGTGCCACTGCAGAGAAGGCCCTTCTCTGGGTAGCCACTCTTATGATCGCCTTCAAAGAGGGATCAGAAGAAAGACATCTGACCCAGATTTTAGGGGGTGGGCAGGTATGTATGGAAGGAGATGATTCTTTAAATACCCAGGTTCTAGGCCATTTAGGGCTTTATAAGTCATCACCAGCACCTTAAATTGGACTCAGACTTCAACTGGAAACCAGTGCAGATGGTAAAGGGTCAGTATTATATGTGCATATCTGCCAGTTCCTGTTGGCATCCTGGCTGCTCTATTCTGAACCAGTTGAAGTATCCAGACTGTCTTCAAGGGCAGTCCCACATAGAGCATGTTACAACAATCCAAGCAGGAGGTTACCAGGGCATACTCTAGACTCTCCATGTAAGGGTGTAGTTGGTGGATCAGCTGAAGTTGAAGAAAGATGCTTCTCACAACAGCAGTCACCTGGAACTTCAAGGATAACTCTGGGTCAAGGAGCACTCCCAAACTACATACTGCCCCTTAGGAAGAATGCAACCCCATCCAAAACAAGGCAAAGATCACTTACCTGGAGAGTTGAACTGCCTACAACTCTCCAGTTGGCACAATAATCCAACAAAGATGGACCAGATGGTGCTCTGGACACCTCCCATTCTAGGAACAAACCAACTGTGGAGTTCAATTTGTGGTGAATCTGAGTGATTTTATCCCTAAGTGTTGGACAAGGTCATCACAGTGAGCAGCCGATGGTGCAATAGGATCTATCTTGGGCCCAGATTGTAGAAAGCACCACGCCACCTGGAAAAGCTCAGCTGGACAGCACTGTGAGGATGCAATAGAGGTGCATTGCATCTCCTCACCACCACATCATAGGCTCAATAATGAGGTTTATGAAGTGTTCACTCAGATTTGGCATGAGTTTTTCTCCACCTACTCCAGCATGTTTCATTGCCTTCAGTTCAACAGTACACCAAGGTGCTGTGCAGGCTCTGCATGGTGAGAAAGGATGCTTAGGAGTGATCATGACAACTGCCCAGGTCAACTCCAGGGTGTCAACTGGAGCACCTGTCATATCAACCGGGAGCTCCCCCAGAGACCACAGGAATCCATCAGGATCCATAACTCTCCAGGGTAGACCAATTTAACCGGGCCTGCACCCTTTCAGAGAGAGAAACTGGCCTCCAGTTTAAACCTCATGAGGAAGTGATCTGACCATGACAAAAGGGTTAATATCAAATTATTATCAGTTTGCCCTCTTGACCGCCGCAACATACTGCTGGCTTATGTTCAGCCTGTAGTTGACCAGCACCCTGACATCCTCTTCAGCCACTTGTCCCCAACCTGTACTTATGACATCCATTCCTATGCCTCAAGTGCAAGACCTTGCACTTATCAGCATTGAACACTATCCTGTTGTCCCCTGCCCACTTCCATAGTCTGTCCAGATTCAAAAGGAGTACCTGCTCCTCAGTTGTGGCCACCACACCATTTTAGTATCATCTGGGAACCTGATCAGCAGACTGCTCACTCCCTCTTCCAGGTCATTGATGAAAGGATTGAACAGGCTTGGTCCCAGGACAGAGCCCTGTGGGACCCTGCTTATCACTGACCACCATCCTGATGATTCCCCACCAATAATTACCCTCTGCTTTCGGTCTGTCAACCATGCCCTAATATAGTACACTGTCAGGTTCCTTCCCCTGTTCAATCTCTTAAGCTTTACACAGACCACCTCTACCAGACCCCCATCTGCACCACATTCTATCTCATTCCATCCTATCCCTTCCCTTACATATAACACTATGTCCCCTCCTCTCTTCCCCTTCCTGCTCTTCCTAAATAGGACATATGCCTCTATGTTTACATTCATATCTTGTCTTTCATTCCACCAAGTTTCCATGATCCCCACCTGGTCATACCTTCCTATTCCCAAGAGATCATCAAGGTCTTCCTGCTTATTACCCATACTCCTAGCATGGGTATACATGCATCTCAGCTCCGGGTCTCCCTGCCTCCTCCTTCCTCCCATCCTCCCTTATACTGGCACTCTCTTAGTAAGAGTCCCACCAGCTCATGCAGTACCTCTAACACCCTGGTCCTGAAACCCTGGTCCTCTCCTCTCACTTGTCCAATCAGGGAGCCTGTCCCTCCCGGTTCAGTTTAAGGACTTCCAGATGAAACTTGCTAGAGCATTCCAAAGGACCTTTCTCCTATCCTTCTGAGGTGAACCACATCCCTTGCCAGAAGTCCACTGGAAAGAAACTGGGTGGCGTGGTCAGGAACCCAAAGTGTTCCTTCTGACACCATGCCCAGAGCCACCTCTGCAACCCTCCTTTCCCTGGCTGGCCCTAATCCATGGACCAACAAGATAGAGGAAAAGGCCACTTGGGTCTTTAGGTCCCTGAGTTTCTTGCCCAGAGCTTCAAAGTCCCTAGCAATCCCACCCATCCCCTGCCTGGACTCATCATCTATGACCCCTCAAGGGAAGACGACACTGTACTCTCACATGCCAGATGCATGTGCTCAGCTGGCAACAGACCTCCCTAGATACCACTACCTGGTATTGTCTGGGTGGGGGAAAAACCAGAAGAGGGGACAGATACTAACCATCTTCCATCCTTTCTTCTGTAATGACATGTTAAATCCCCAGCACCATATCTTCCCCTGCCCATAACCACCCCTATTAAGAACCACAAAAGTTGCAGGATTCTGACCTCAGCCAACATCCCATTTCTGGGCAAGTGTTGGAGCGGGTGGTAGCAGGACAACTCCAAGCACTCTTGGATGAAACTGATTATCTGGACCCATTTCAGTCCAGTTTCAGACCTGGTTACTGTACTGAATCTGCCTTGGTCGCCCTGTACGATGACCTGTGCAGGGAGAGTGCATGCCTGTTGGTTCTCCTGGATCTCTCAGTGGCTTTCGATATCATTGACCATGGTATCCTTCTAGATAGGCCGGCGGGATTGGGAGTAGGAGGCACTGCTTGGCAGTGGTTCCTCTCCTACCTTGCCAGCCTATTCCAGAAGGTGGTGCTGGGGGACTTTGCCTCTGCGCCATGGCAACTCTGCCATGGAGTACCGCAGGGTTCCATTTTGTTCCCCTTGCTTTTTAACATCTACATGAAACTGCTGTGAGAAGTCATCGGGATGTTTGGGCTGTGGAGTCATCAGTATGCTGATGACACCCAGCTCTACCTCTCCTTTTCAACTAATCCAGGTGAGGCAGTGACTGTCCTGAACCAGTGCCTGGCTGACGTAATGGGCTGGATGAGGGACAATAAACTGAAGCTCAATCCAGATAAGACAGAGGTCCTGCTGGTGATTCAAGTTTCTGGGTAAGTGACTTGGGCCTTGCCCTGGACAGGGTTGCACTCCCTCTAAAGGACAGGGTCCGCAGCTTAAGAGTGCTCCTCGACCTGGAACTGTCCCTGGAAGCCCAGATGATGACGGTGGTGAGGAGTGCTTTCCTTCAGCTCCAGTTGATCCACCAGCTGCATCCTTACCTGGAGGAGAACTACCTAGCAACAATGACACATGCACTGGTTACCTCCCTCTTGGACTACTGTAACGCTCTCTACATGGGGCTGCCCTTGAAGACAGTCTGGATACTTCAGATGGTGCAAAATATTGCTGCCAGGATGCTGTTGGGGACTGGTAATTATTCTCACATAACTCCAGTCCTCTATCAGCACCATTGGCTTCACATTGAAGTCCCGGCTCAATTCAAGGTGCTGGTTACTACCTATAAAGCCCTAAATGGCTTGAGACCAGGGTACCTAAAGGAACACCTTTTTCCCTATATCCTCTCCCGCCCCCTAAGATCAGCAGCAGAGGTCCTCCTCCAGGAACCCTCTTTGAAAGAGGTCAGGAGGCAGAGTACTCAGAGGAGAGCTTTCTCTGCGATGGCGCCCCGACTATGGAATGCGCTCCCTAGAGAGGTCCACCTGGCACCGTCATTATATGCTTTTCAGTGCCAGGTCAATACCTTATTATTTGATCAATATTTTAATGTTAATCAATTTTAATTGTATATTTATTTATCTAATTTATTTTAACTATGTCATTGTTATGCTCAGTTCGTGGCATAGCCAATTAATTTTGTTTAGGATTCATATTATCCTGTAAGCCATCCAGAGACAACAGTGATGGACGGCCTATAAATTTCCTAAATAAATAAATAAATAATTCTGGAACCAGCCATCCAGAGAGGAGTGGAAACACTGTAGCACAGCACCCTATGCTGTCAGCTCAGACAGTCATCCTAGGAAGTTGCCATGGTCAATGATATAGAAAGTTGTTGAGAGAACCAGAAGTACCAAGAAGGTCACACTACTCTATCCCTCCTGACATAGGTCATTATACAAGGTAAGCAAAGCTGCTTCCATACCAAAATGCAGCCTGAATCTGGACTGAAATGGATCCAGATAACCAGTCCCACCTGAGCATGTCTGAAGCTAGACATAACCCACTCCAGGAAGGAAATATTTTTCACTGCCCTAAAGTTATTAGGATTTGCTCAGTTCCCAGAGGATTTGTTTAATAATGCTCTCAATGCTTTCCTTTTCAGACAGCATAGGAGTAGTGTCTCTCACAAGCAGGGAGTAATTACCTCCCTGTCCAAGCACCTTGTTAACACCTTCTAAGTGTACCAACTGAAACTCATTCAAGCAAATGGAATCAGGCTATGCTCTGGGTTTCTTGCCTGATTCAATTGATTTAACTGGAGTCTTGGCAGGCCTAAGAGATTTTGTTTTGGAAGAGCTGAGCAAGTATGTTACAGCAGGTTTTGGACAGATGCAGTGAAATGTTGTTTCTTTTCCATCCTCTCTGCACCTAAACACACCTGATTATAGGCAGTAGAAGCATTATAGCACTTAAAATCTGAACCACCCCCACCTGTCATGGGAGGAGTTCCTTCATGATGGATTTTCATTGAAGAATGGCAATTCAGGAGGCTACAGACCACCAGAGTGAAACATTGAAGGCTCATACATCCCTTCAGACACCTCATAGTTATGGTAAACATTAGAACCCCTCTCACTACCCATCCACCCACCCATTTTTTTAAAAAAAAATGCCAAAATGTTCTTTTTGCATGATTTTCCCTCCAAATATAATTTTGTTTCTATGAAATGGAATATGAAAATGGTAAATTGTAGAATGGTAGAAAATATGCCTCCTTAATGAATCACTGCCTTGTCATGGCAAAGGCACTTGTGTAGCTCAATGAAGCTATGAGCTATGCCATGCAGGAACACCCAAGACAAACAGGTCATAGCAGAGAGCTCTGAAAAAACGTGATCCACTGGAGATGGAAATAGCAACCCACTCCAGCATCTTTGCCATGAAAACCCCATGGACAGTACCAAAAGGCAAAAAGGTATGACGCCGGAAGATGAGCCCCTCAGGTTGGAAGGTGTTCAATATACTACTGGGGAAGAACAGAGGGCTAGTACTAGTAGCACCAGAAAGAATGAAGTGATGGTCAAAGGACACTCAGTTGCAGATGTATCTGGTGGTGAAAGAAGAGTCTGATGCCACAAAGATCTCTACTCCATAGGAAACTGGAATGTACGATCCATGAATCAAGGCAAGCTGGATGTGGTAAAACAAGAGATGACAAGACTGAACATCGACATCAGTGAACTAAAATGGACAGGAATGGGTGAATTTAATTCAGATGACCATCAGGAATACTACTGTGGGCAAGAATCCCTCAGAAGAAATGGAGTAGCCTTCATAGTTAATAAAAAGCAGTACTGGGATACAATCTCCAAAATGACAGAATTATCTCAGTTCAAATCCAAGGCAAACCATTCAGCATCACAACAGTCCAAGTCTATGCCCCAACCACTGGTGCTGAAGAGGCTACAAGCTAGGCTCCAACAGTATGTGGACTGAGAACTACCAGAAGTACAGGTAGGATTTCGAAGAGGGAGAGGAACTAGAGATCAGATTGCCAAAATACACTGGATCATGGAGAAAACTAGGGAATTCCAGAAAAACATCTTCTTCTGCTTCATTGACTATGCTAAAGCCTTTGATTATGTGGATCAGAACAAATTGTGGCAAGTTCTTAAAGAGATGGTACCTGACCATGGTACCTGACCATCTTATTCGTCTCTTGAGAAACCTATATGCGGATCAAGGAGCAACAGTAAGAACTGGACCACTGATTGGTTCAAAATTGAGAAAGGAGTTTGGCAAGGCTGTATACTGTCACCCTGCCTATTTAACTTATATGCAGAGCATATCATGAGAAAGGTGGGGCTAGATGAATCACAAGTTGGAATTAAGATTGCTGGGAGAAATATCAACAACCTCAGATATGCAGATAATACCA
>NW_025335358.1:98609-142337 GCF_004798865.1 Varanus komodoensis
TGGAACCACTGATTGATTCAAAATTGAGAAAGGAGTTCGGCAAGGCTCTATATTGTCACTCTGCCTATTTAACTTACACGCAGAGCATATCATGAGAAAGGTGGGGCTAGATGAATCACAAGTTGGAATTAAGATTGCTGGGAGAAATATCAACAACCTCAGATATGCAGATAATACCACTCTCATGGCAGAAAGTGAAGAGGAGCTAAAGAGCCTCTTGATGCAGGTGAAGGAGGAGAGTGCAAAAGTTGGCTTGAAACTCAACATTAAGAAAACTAAGATCATGGCATCCGGTCCTCTCACTTCCTGGCAAATAGATGGGGAATAAATGGAGGTAGGGACAGATTTTATTTTCCTGGGCTCCCAGATCACAGCAGATGGGGACTGCAGCCAAGAAATTAAAAGACGCTTGCTCCTGAGGAGGAGACATCACGCTGCCAACAAAAGTGCATATAGTCAAGGCTATGGTTTTCCCCGTTGCAATGTATGGCTGTGAAAGCTGGGCCATAAGGAAGGCTGAGCTGCTTATCATTGCTTTCCTCCATATGTCAAGGTTCAGTGTGGCTTTTCATTTACACTGCTAGAAGTCCACACATTTAATAACTGAAAGTATCCTCATTAGCTATGTTTTCTGGGTGTATGAGTGGATCTTAGTGATGAATGAGAATTTTGTTTTTGTATGCAAAACTTGGAAGCATGCATGTTCAAAGCTCCAAATGTTAAGTGTGAACATGTGACCATTAAAAATATTTGTATCTTTGAATATGTTTTGTGAATTTCCCATCAGTCCTACCTTAATTTATGGAGAAAATTTGAACAAATTAAGAAATCTGTGCACATATCAGGAGATTTGTACCAATCTCTGGTTCAATTGAATCTTAATTTAGTGATCAGAAATGCAGAAAGGAATTGAGCAGAAGACATGATGTTTAAGGGCTCTTGGTGATCTTGAACTAAAGCTGTTTGCTATTCCCTATTGTATGCCTATTTCATATAAAACTATTTTCTTGAGAAAAAAACCTCAAAAACTTGCAACAAAATATTCCCTCTTTTTATTTTTCAGAATAAGAGTCAAGGATTGAGTTTTGTTCGGATACATGCACCATGGAATGTACTTAGCCGAGAAGCAGAGTTCCTTAAAATAAAAATGCCCACTAAAAAGGTAAAATTTTGTTAATTGGAAACTTGCTGAATGTTATAAAGAGAATGAATGCCAAAGAGTTAATTCTGATCTCAAGCCGGAAAAAGCAGCTGGAAAGAAGCAAGCAGGGAGGGCAGGAGGTAGTCTGGGAAAGACTCTAATGCTTCTACCCTGAATCTGTCCAAAGAATTACATAGTTCTCTACTCTCACACCCATTTTATTAGGAAATTGGCATAGGCCACATTTTTAACTTATGGGGAGTGCTGCCATAATAGTAATCACTTCCTTTCACCTGAAAATCTGTGTGACTTTAATGGCTTTGGTCATATTGAGAGGAAGAAGGCATGTTTCATTCACTAATGCTTTGCTTTCACTGGGATTAGCCAATGATTAAACCTAACAGAAATTAATTATCTGGAGAGGGATTTAAGGCTAAACACAACAAGCAGAAGCTTGTTGGTCACTGACTCCTCACCAGCCCCAGCCCTCCTTTTGGAATGTTTCTCTGGCATGTGGCATAGAAAGGCAATAGACAACTGTTGGAGCCAGTAGTGGAGAACTCTAGAAAAGCCTCTGTTCAGAGTTCAAACAACATGATGAAACACTCTCAAGGACTGAGTGTGTGTTGCTGAAATATGGGTAATTATGTTGTCTGAACCCAGCTGCATTAATTAGCCAAGGCTTGTTAACCTTGACCAATCCAAGAAGAGATGTGTTCTTGGATTATGAAATGTAGTTGTCTTGGCTGGGTTCAGAAAACACATTAATGCATGTTTCAACAATAACCCATGGTTCAATGGCAACTCACACTTAACCCTTACTTGAGGGTGGGTTATTATGCTGTCTGACTGTGGTGGTGGGAGAAGGAGAGTCAGACTAGCTCAAGGCATTTTGCTGGGTGAAGTGGAATAGCTAATAGGCTCCTACCATAGTCCCAGCTGCACAGTGCTTTTCTTATTATTATTTAGATATTTTTTATTTAAAAAGAAGTTGGGTCCACTGGGTGGAAATACAAATTTTTTAAATGGTAGAAGAACTTTGATTTTCCTAGTATCGTTTGCCTTCTCTTGAATTCATTATATTGAAGTTATTGAATTTTGTCTCAATGCAAGTAATGTTTTTAATTGTAATCTCAAAGGATTCTGGTAATTAAGATATTCTCAATAGCCATCCATGTAAATATCATCTCAAATCCCTCAAAGAAAGCCTATCTGTGCCTGTTTACAACTGTAAATGCACAGTAGGTGTGAAAGGAGTTTGTGTGGTTTCCCTCACAGGCCATACATATTATGCTGAAGAGATCAAAAAGGGGAAATCAAAGTAAAATAAGGAGAAGACTATTACTAAAGAGGGTGGTTTAAAAGAGTTGCTCAGACTAAGTGCTGGAGGAAGTCAGAGACTAGCTGTGGGGTCAATGGAGGAAATGGGTCTGGGACAGTTGACCACATTGAAAGACTAAGCTTTCTAGTCTTATCTTTTAATTAGCTATCTCAGGTTGGTAAACCTGGCTGTTTTTAATACCATGATGTGGCTTGGGTTGATAAAGGATTAAGCACAGAGTTTCACCAGCCAGTAGTATTCAGCTCTTCCCCACACACTCTTTCTCACCTTTCGGACATAGTGTGAGAGATGTGAGATACCCTACTGGCTCCCCCCACATGCAAGCTTGTAGTTGTATTGAATAGGAGGTCAGCTCAATGTCATTATTCAGCCAGGCACCAGTTTTTCTGGGACTGGAGTGTACCAGGTTTCCATCCAACTTGAGGAAATCCAGCTAGGTTGGACACTCCAAAGATGCTAGGCAGTTGACAGCAACACCATGCCAGCAGGTGGAACAGCAACAGCAGAAACAAAGTGTGTGTGTACGTGAGTGCTTGTGTATGCACCTATATGCTTGTTCTGCTGCTCTGTCTCATCTGTCACCTTGTGGTAGGGTCAGTCATGGCAGGAGGTCTGAGAAAGTCAGCAGATATTTTGACTTCTGAGAAAGTCAGAGGGGAATGCCTATATGTAGCTCTTTACCCTCCTTGGTAAATTTGAAATATAGCATATATTAGAAACAAATGCCAAAAGGATTATAGGTTTAGAACGCTCGCTTACTAAAGATCATGAGTTCTCCTAAGAATGGAATACTTTTCTGGCTTGAAACTGCTGACTAATCACTTTGACTAGAATAATTACATTTATTATAACAGTAAGCATGGATGAAAAGTTAAGAGATAACTAATCAACATAAAGCTTGATTAGTTCCATTTGCTTTGACAATATGTAGATGTGTACCACAGACTTAACTTTAATCACTTTCCTCTTCCAAGGAAATGCCACATATAGCTTTCTGACCACACATCTTTCACATGAGGTCATTAGCACTCTTACGAAAGTACAGCTCCCAGTTTCTTTTTGGTGGGGGTGGGGGGTACCCTTGAGTGTCTGTGTCTCTCTGTGTTGGTTGATCAGTCTATCTGACACATGTACACATGCTAGTGTGAATTTAAATCCAAGAGTGTTGTAAATCAATCTTCTGGATGGTCTTCTGTTTGAAACTGGAAACTAGGAACTATTTCTGACTAGTGCAAAACCCTCTTAATTACAAGTAATATTCATTTATCTAGCAAAATAAATTGTATCTGAGTTGCAGGACCTCAGTTCTGCTCTTTGACCCAGCACTGCTCAAGTGGCCTTGATGACTAAAAGTACCTTTCACTAGCTTAGGGTAGTAGGCCAAAAGATTATTTTGGATACAGTAATTCATTCTTTATTAACCATCAGACTGGACTACTATAATGTCTGTATATAGCCCTGCCCTTAAAATGTATCCAAACATTTCAAGTTAGTGCAAAGGCTGCTGTCTGAGTCTGTTTGGTTTGAACATATTACTCTAGTTTGTTCACCCTATACTGGCTACTTATTTGATTCTAGGTTCAATTTCAGGTTCTGGTTCTTACCTTTACAGTCCAAAACAGCTTGGGTGTCTTAAGGTCCACTTTCTTCCATAAACACTGCTTTCATGATCTGGTCAATATCTGAGGTCCTCATATGTTATTCACTGAAGCAGTTATGAGGATTCATCATGGTGTCCAATCTATGGAAAGCATTCCTCTACCTAGCCCTCCTGTTGTATGCTTTATATACCTGAAAAAGATGTTGGTTAGGCTTTGCTAGGGATGTGTGAGGAATCTGTTTGAGGGTAGAAAAGTTTCAGATTCCCTGTGCTTACATCCCCAGATTCTAGTTGCTTTGCAGCAGTCCTGTGAGCACATCCAAGATTCATAGGGAATTGAGTCCCATGTGCTGTGCAAGCAATGTTGCTCTTCTGTGCCTTCTGCAGGCTCCATTTAGAATGCTGCACCTGATGTGGAAGATAGTTGATTGTTTGCGGCTTACCAGAAATTCTTGTAAGCCGTCCAGAGACCTGCAATGTGTTGGACAGGGTAAAGATACCCAAACAAACAAACAAACAAACAAAACAGAGCCTCATGTGATTGATAGCAGTGTCCCTCTTCCATGCCACATCCAGGTACATCAGAATTGGTTGCTGTATCTGACACAGAAAAGTGTTGGCAGTTGTGTGACCTTCATTCCATGAATATTCACAGGCTTCCTCTTGGCTCAACTAACTGTGTAATGCCAGGACAAGCATTAGAGGAAGTCTATGAATGCTAGAAAGAAACAGTAGATTGTGCTATGGTTGATCCTGGTCCTGGATTCTGCCAGTTGTGGGTTCTACAGATTATAATGGATCTATGCTAGGGGTCCCCAACCTTTTAGGACGTGTGGGCACATGTGGGAATCTGAGGAACTGCTCTGGGCACCATTCCAAAATGGATCCTATGGAAGATGACTCATCATATATAAAATCTGCCACTGGAGTCCGCATAGAGTGGCAGCAGGCAGAAAAATAGAGAGAGTGCAGGCTGGAAGGGACAGGTTCTGACTATATTAACCTTTTTCCTTTTGCACCCCCCTCTACTCCTAGCCTTACTATTTCCTTCCTCCAATGCCTTTCCTCTCTAGTTCTCCCCCTTCCCCATCTTGAATTTTCTTCACTTTCTCCCTTCCTGGGCCATAATCTCACTCTTTCTTTCTCATTTACTTTTTATCTTGCTGTTCCTTCTATACCCAGTTTCTAGTTTCACTCTTTCTCTCTGCTCTCCTCTTTGCCTTGCTTTCTAATCCTGCCTGCTGAACAGCTGATAAGAGGCAGGTTAGAGAACAGAAAGGAGAACTTGGTACCCTAACTTTTTCCAATGTTTATTAATGTTTTTGAATTTTGGCAAGTAATGAAGAGTTGTGCAGGTACACTTGGAAGTATTCATGGTTGTCATTGTGCTCATGGACCTCAATTTGTGCCCTCTTATTAATTCTTGTACTTTATTTTTATGATTATGCTTCTGCTTGTTGTTCTGATAGGACCGTCCCTGCTTTATTATCTGATGCTGTACAATGTGTGTAATGAATTGCATGAGGGCTGATAAATCCCAAATGGGGATGGATTTCACACACTTATTCATAAATATTAGTTCTGGTGTTTCCACAGGGTCTATTTCAACATTGTAGAAGAACCTCTCAGGAAGTTGTATTTCTCTCTAAAGATGACTTCATTTTCCTGGAAACATAGAAACTTTGGGGGGAAAAACAGAGTCAGAAGGGGCCTCCTGGACCATCTAAACTTACCTCTGAGTCCAGCCAGCTTCTACTCATGTAATCCCCAACAGTTCCAGGAACTGGAACCTAGTAACTCTACAATTGTTATACTTAGTGCAGACTTGACCAGGTTTCTTGAGAATACATCCTGGTGGTGCTAAAGTAACATTATATGTATATTCAAAGAATATTTTAGAAGTCACTTATTCATACACAGTCTGTTTGTTTATTTAGACATATGAAATAAAAGAAGAAGGAGGGATTGTCAAGAAGTTATCTAAGATATGGCACAAACTTACTGAACCATTGCAGCCTAAAGTGCCACAGCAAAACAGCACCAGAATGAAGAATTTGTCTTACCCCTTTGCCAGAGAAAAAATTTATTTGTGAGTACTTAATAAGTTCATGGTATATAATCCAATGAAAAATGCTGTGATTTAGATTCTGCAGAGTTCCCTGTTCTCGATCAACCTCCTAGATTTCAGTGAACAAGTAAAAGAGTCACTCATCAGAATGCTCCACGTACCAGCATGGTGTTAGGGAAATAGTTTTGGTCACTTTAGCAGCAAGACCCAGGAATTGTGCTCTCTGTACCAGTGGAAGGAACCAATGGCTTCAATTCTTTTCCACTTCAGTGTCATCTTTGTGCATGGATATGTTTGTGTATTGTAACTACTGACTAAGGAAGTGACACAAAGGGCTCATATGGTCCACCTGGTCCTATTGAACATACAATGCTTTGTTGAACAACTGGTCCATCTAGCTAAGTATTGTGTAATTTGACTCAAAGTTTCAGCTGTAAACTTTCCTAATCATAGTACCTGATGCTGGGTATTGATCCTGAGACCTTATGTATGCAAAACCAATTCTAATAGCAAGAGTCCTCCATTCTTATAACGTTGGAGACCCTGGTCTACCTTTTCAGTCTTAACAGTATGGAATTCCTATTTATCATGTTTTGACTGTAACAATGACGATGCTTAAAGTTGATTTAGATATTAGGGTCTGATTACTTTATGTTGATGTGATGGTATAAGTGGTCAAAATAATCTCCCTCCTTTTCCCTTCTCCTTTTCTTTCAATGGAAATAAATGTTCCACGTACTTTGCTGGTTGTTGCTAGTCACGAAGTCACGTCACAACCCCATGGAAAACGTTCCTCCAGGCCTTCCTGTCCTCCAACATCCCCCAGAGTTAACTTAAGCTCACACCAACTGCTTCATTGACTCCATCTAGCCACCTCATCCTCTGCCGTCCCCTTCTTTTGCCCTCAATTGTTCACAGCATTGGGGTCTTCTCCACTGAGTCCTTCCTTCTCATTAGGTGGCCAAAGTATTTGAGTTTCATCTTCAGTATCTGGCCTTCGAAAGAGTAGTTAGGGTTGATCTCCTCTAAGACTAACTGGTTTGATCTCCTTGCAGTTCAAGGGACTCACAGGAGTCTTCTCCAGCACCACAATTCAAAGGTCTCAATTCTTCGGCACTCATACTTCCTAATGGTCCAGCTTTCACAGCCATACATTGCAGCTGGGAAAACCATAGCCTTGAGTATACACACTTTTGTTGGAAGGGTGATGCCTCTGCTTTTTTCTCCCCAGGAGCAAGCGTCTTTTAATTTCTTGGTTGCAGTCACTGTCTGTGGTCATCTTGGAGCCCAAATCCAAGTCCATTTCTTTCCCATCTATTTGCCCCATTGGAAATCCATTTCTTCCCCATCTCTTTGCCCGGAAGTGAGAGGACCGGATGCCATGATCTTAGTTTTCTTAATGTTGAGTTTCAAGCCAACTTTTGCGCTCTCCTCCTTCACCCGCATCAAGAGGCTCTTTAGTTCCTCTTCACTTTCTGCCATTAGAGTGGTATCATCTGCATATCTGAGGTTGTTGATATTTCTCCTGGCAATCTTAATTCCAACTTGCGATTCATCTAGCCCTGCCTTTCTCATGATGTGCTCTGCATAAATAGGCAGGGCGACAGTATATAGCCTTGCTGAACTCCTTTCTCAATTTTGAACCAATCAGTGGTTCCGTATCCAGTTCTCACTGTTGCTTCTTGACCTGCTTATAGGTTTCTCAAGAGACAAATAAGATGGTCAGGTACTCCCATCTCTTTAAGAACTTGCCACAATTTGTTGTGATCCACACAATCAAAGGCTTTAGCATAGTCAATGAAGCAGAAGTAGATGCTTTTCTGGAACTTCCTAGCTTTCTCCATGATCCAGTGTATGTTGGCAATTTGATCTCTAGTTCCTCTGAAGACAAATAAGGGACTCCCCCACCCTCACATCACAGAGAACCTTTGAGCATATCTTCTTTGCTCCTAGAATTTTAGTTAACTTTAATCCGGTTTTCTGTTTGTGGTATTTGTTGTGTTGTTGTATTAGTATAGTTTTCCTTTGCTGATAAGTTTTGGTTAAAAAAAGCATCAAGACCTAGATGAAATCCTAGACTTTCCTCCTCAGTGCCAGGAATAGTAAAATTAGAAGATGTTGAGGAAATACAGTTGAAGCCTCACAGTTTGGAAACTCCTCAAGCTGAATGATTCTATTGAAGATAAGCCCTGAGTATCTAAAAGAAGCAAAATCAAAGAGATCTCTTGGTGCTAGGCATAAAAGGTTTCTGGGTATATCTGACTGCTGCTTGTGTACAGCTTCAAATAAACTCATTCCTCTTCATCTTTCACCTTCAGCTCCTATTCAGTGACCAGCACTGGACCTTCCTTTCTCCAGGGTTGCCTCTCCAGCAGGTGATCCTACAGTTTGCCTATTTTCCCTTCTTAGATCTGCTTCACCATTGTTGTTGTTTCCTTAAACCAGTTAAACAAGGAAATACATAATAACATGAATGAAAGGACTTTATATATGCCTAAATTTCTGTTATTCCTCCATAGTTAAATTAATTCTTTAATGATGCAAAGCATTTTACCTTGCCCTTCAAATTGTTCTCCAAGCAGTGTGTTTCAGATGAAGCAGTTCCTGGCTGCAGGCTTACAGTATAAAAGATTTTACACAAATCTCACAATGGAAGGATGAGTGAGGAGAAAAATAATCAAACTCAGACACCCATCTTAATGTTACACAGGCATTTTTCATGACAAGCAGAGAGAGAAGGAACCAAACTGAGCTTGCCTCTTAGCAGAGCTGATAGAGTGGCCTGCTTCCTGTGCATCTCAATGGAATGGCTGCTGCCAAATGATAGCTGAGGAAGGGAGCAGTGTAGCAGTGCTAAACTAGTGGCCCTGCTTCCCATCTCTTCATCTGATGCAGCGTGCTTGCAATATGCAACCAAAACCTTCTTGTCACTTGTCTTTCTGCCCAAAATAAAGCTTGGCAGTTTTGATTAATGCGTAACCATTCTTATTATTGCCCTTATTCTCTGAAGAGGGCAAGTGTCCTCATTGCTTTGATGTTTGATTGAAAGGTTTTCATAGTAAACAGGCCATCAGTCACCTTTGCATGTTGTACTTCTGTTCATTTTTATTCATGCTAAATAGGTCAGCTAGGGGGAAGGAACTGCAAAGTCAATTTGGAAAATAGTCTAGGATAGCTTTGCTTATGGTTTTACCTCCTGGCTTCTGCCTGAGTTGGTGAGGTAGTTTTGTCAAGGCCTCATTAAGAGAGCCTTGTGTGATAAGTTCTTTGACACAAATGAAGTAGGGAAAAGCAGAGGGAGACTGGACTGGAAATGGAGGGTAGCTGGGCAGAAAAGCCCATAGGAGAATGTTTTTCATGTATAAAGTCCCAGTTTCAGAACAAGGAAAAGAATGAGGTGGTAGAATTCCGTGGTGCAAAAGCAGAGTTTATCACCTCTGATTGTAGAGTGTGGGGTGGGGACAGAGGAGGTGCCAATGTTTTAATAGCCATTCCCATAAAAAAGTGACCCCCCCCCCATCTGTGCATGTAAACAAACCATCACAAGAGCGATTGATTTTAACCTGTTTCCTATCATGCTTATTTCCAGTTTGAAGATCCAGCCTATTTCAGGATGTGCAAGTTTTAGTCATTAATATTTATAATAATTATTATTTATATAATTTATATTGCAGGGTGATTTGAGGTTTCTGTGTGTTGTGTTTTACAAGCTGAAATTATAACTTCAGTGCAACCATACGAACGTAATGCAGTTTGCATCATTACCTCATTCCATTGCATGTACAGATCAGCTGAAGGAGATGGCAAGCATAATTTTTCTAGACTTAGTACAAACTCATAGCACTTCCATGTTCCTGAAGGCCTTGTCTGATGGGAAAAATAAAGGATTGTTTGCTTCCATTTTTATTTCCAAATAAGAAACTGGACATCCATCTGAGTGGGATGGTGTAACTGGGTGTCCGGCGACAGCAGGGAGTTGGATCCGATGGCCTTCATGGCCCCTTACAACTCTACTCTTCTATGATTCTGTGTTACTTCCATTCCTGACAGCCTGTTTTGTATTTAGACTCTATTTTATAAACAGAGGATATTATGGAGCACCTCTATACTCAGTGGCTACCAGTGGTGTGGTGCCATTTGCACAGATTTGGGCTACAGAAACAAGTAGCTGCTTGGAGAAATCCTCACAAAACAACAAGCTAATTCAGAGATGTCACCCCTGGAAAGCAACAGTGCACTAGGAAACAGCACCCTGAAGCACATTAGGTTATAAGTGTGCACCATTTTACTTTCGATTGTTTTCACCAGCATGGGAATAATAGTGACCTTGACTAATCAGACTGTGGAGCTGCACAGCCAGCAGGCATGCAGAAGTAGTATGAAGGTGGGTCAATCTCTTGTGCCACTAGAGTGCTTTCACTGACCCTCTACCTCAAAAGATTATAACTGATAGGTTGAGGTTCCTGCCACTCTTACACTGGGAGTATATATTTAAATTAAATACCATACATTTGCAGCCTCGGTAGCCTCGGTAGCCTCGGCAGCCTCATAGAAACAGAACGAGTCAGAAGGGGCCTCCCGGGCCATCTAATCTGAGCCCTGGCTCCAGCCAGCTCCACCCACGACATGCCAACCATGGGCATGTCCAGCCTATCTTTGAACACCCTCACCGATGGGGCCTCAATGACCTCCCGTGGAAGCCCATTCCATACCCTTGGGGTCCTAACTGTCAGGAAGCGCTTCCTGACATCCAAATGGTACCTTGGTTCCCTGAGTTTTGCTCCACTGGAGCGCGTCCTGCCTTCCTCTGCAGGGGAGAACAGGTCTCTACCCATCTCCATGTGACAGCCCCTCACATACCTGTATGTCGCCTACATATCCCCTCTGAATCTCCTCTTCTCCAGGCTGAAGAGACCCAGCTCCCTCGGTCTCACCTCATACGGCATCCCCTACAAACCGGCCACCAACTTTGTGGCCCTATGCTGCACTGACTCTAACCTGGCTATATACTTCCTGTAATGATGGGCCCAAAACTGAGCACAATACTCCACTTGCGGGCGCACCAGAGTCATAGAGAGCGGTAGTAAAACCTCTCTTGATCTAGAAACCACACTTCTGGCTATGCAGCCAAGGGTGGCATTCGTCCTCTTGACCACTGCATCACACTGCTGACCCATGATTAGCTTGCAGTCAACCAGCACCTCGAGGTCCTTTTCACAAGTGCTGCTTTCCAGCCATTTCTCCCCTTACCTGTTCAATGCCCCAAGTGCAAGACCAGGCACTTATCCACATTGAATGCCATCCTGTTGTCTCCTGCCCACTTCCATAGTCTGTCCAGATCCTTTTGGATCTGGAGTACCTGCTCCTCAGTTGTGGCCACTGCTCCAGTTTTAGTGTCATCTGTGAATTTGATCAGCAGACTGTTCACCCCTTCTTCCATGTCATTTATGAAAAGATTAAACAGGATTGGCCCCAGGACAGAGCCCTGGGGGACCCTGCTTGTCACTGGCCACCATCCCGATGATTCCCCACTAATGGTTACCCTCTGCTTTCAGTCAGTCAACCATGCCCTGATCCACCAGTCATTGCTTTGGTGTATCCCAAAACTCCTCAGTTCCTCAACCAGGATATCATGGGACACGTTGTCAAAGGCCTTGCTGAAATCCAGGTATACCACATACACTGCATCCCTTCCATCTAGCCATCTTAAAACCTTGTCATAGAATTCCACAAGATTTGTCTGGCAGGACCTGTTTTTGTGGAAGCCGTGTTGTGTGGCTGTCAGCCTCCCTTCCCTATCTAGCATCACTAGATCTCTCTCTATTATGAGCCTTTCCATTGTTTTTCCTACAATGGATGTAAGGGTAACTGGTCTGTAATTCCCCATGCCCCTTCTACTACCCTTTTTGAAAATTGGGACCACTGATGCCACCCTCCAGTCCTCTGGAACTTCACCCATTCTCGATGAGGCCTCAAAAATGGATGCCAGTGGGTGTGAGAGAATCACTGCCAACTCTCTAAGTACTCTTGGGTGTTACCCGTCAGGGCCTGGCGCCTTTGTAATGTCCAGTGCCCTGAGGAGCCCCTCAACCTCTAGGGGGGGGTGACTCTAATGTGTGCCCCTAAGTCCCTGGCCTCATCTAATCTCCTATGCGGATCTCCCCCATTCTGCTTTGTGGAGAACACAGAGGCAAAACAATCATTTAGCATCTGTGCCTGTTCCCTCATATCAGTCACTGGATCTCCTTCCTCCTTATTTAGTAGTCCCACTACTTGTCTCCCCTTCCTCTTCCTATTTACATGCTGAAAACGCCCTTTTTGTTGCTCTTGACATTCTTGGCAAGTCTCAGATTGTAATCAGCTTTAGCCTTGGGATGAATCCTTCTGCAACGGGCCTCCTCCTCCTGGCATACCATTTTGTATATTTGTCCCAGTAACCATTTCCTACAGAGGTTCCTCTTTCGTCTAATCACCCCAACCAACTCCTTTCACATCCATGGCAGCGCTCTCCTCCACCTCCCCACCTTACTAACTAGAGTTATCATGAAGGCTTGTGCCTCCAAAACCTCCCTTTTGAGTGCCATCCACCCCTCCTCAACTCGCTTACATTCCACTAACCTATCCCAGGAGATTTTCCCCAGTCTGGCCTTCAGTTGGCCAAAGTTGGTCCTCTTGAAGTCCCAGCTTCTAGTGCTTGATCTGCTGCAAGTGTCCAGTCCCCTGATCTCAAAGCAAAGGATGGAGTGATCACTCGCATCCAGAGCTCCCTAATCTGTACTTCATCTATCAGCTCTTCTCTACTGGTCATGACCAAGTCAAGGATGTTTCTCCCCCCTCATCGCCTCTTGGACCCTCTGTGTGAAAAACCCTCCCTGTATAGCTTCTAGGAAGCGACATGACCTGGCTGTCACCACCGAGTGAGTCTCCCAACTACAGTATTTTTCACTCTATAAGACGCACCTGACCATAAGACGCACCTAGTTTTTAGAGGAGGGATCCACGGAAAGCTTCCTGATAATCACAGGCACATTCCCCATCATTTCCCCATGGGCTTCATTAAAAGACGGGTTGCCATTTGGAAACACACACTGACCTGTGATTAACAGCTCTCACCTGCACTGGAGGAGGGGGGCCAAGCAGGGCGCGCTGAGCACATGCCGGCCAGGTTTGGTGCAGCCAGGCTGGCAGCATGCCGGTGGTGGTCTTCTGGGCGGCGCGGTGGCAGGTCTTTCCAGGTGGTGGCGGTGAGCAGTCCGTCTCTCCGTGCGGCCGGCAGGTTAAAGCCCGTGGCTCCTCCTCCTCTGCACAGCTCCCCCTGAGCAGTACAGCTCTCACCTGCACCGGAGGGAGGGTGGAGCAGCGCACGCCGAAAGCGTGCTGGCCAGGTGGTGCCACGTGATGCAGGCGGGCCGGCAGCGTCCCGGGCATCGGGCACACACACATTCGCTCTGTAAGATGCACAGACATTTCCCCTTACTTTTGAGGGGGAAAAAAGTGCATCTTATAGAGCGAAAAATACGGTAATATCCAGGAAAGTGAAATCTCCCATAATTACTGTGTCTCTCCCCTGAGATATCCTTAGAACCTGGTCTGTCAGGACATCATCCAGGGTCTCAAGTTGATCTGGAGGGCAATAACATACCCCCACTGACAGGTCTCTTTCCCTGTCAAAACCCCTAAGTTTCCCCCTGACTGCCTCGACCGAATCCCTATCTGTGCTGCATTCTATCTCACTGCATCCTATCCCTTCCCTGATGTATAAAGCTACGCCCCCACCCCTCTTTCCCTTCCTGTCCTTTCTAAAAAGGTGATACCCCTCTATGTTCACATTCCAGACTTGCCTTTCATCCCACCAAGTTTCTGTGATTCTCACAAGGTCATACCCTTGACGCAGGGTGTGAGTTTCTGTCACACCCTGCTATTCCCAGGAGACTTCAAGCTCTTCCTGCTTATTACCCATGCTCCTAGCATTGGTGTACATGCACCTCAACTCCTTCCCACTGCTTCCTTTCCTTGTAGTCCCCAGCCTCCTTCTTCCTCCCATCCTCCCTGATACCTGGTCCCTCTCTGTAGGAGTCCTGTCAGTCCCTGCAGTACCTCTGAAACCCTACTCCCAGAGCCCTGATCGTCTCCCCACCCTTGTCCAGTGCAGACATGTTTCTGGGGGGCCTGAACCCCCCCCCCAGCTCAGTTTAAAGTCTTCTGGATGAAGCTAGCTGGAGCATCTCCAAAGGACTTTTTCCCCATCCTCGTGAGGTGCAACCCGTCCCTTTCTATAAGTTCATTGGCAAGAAACTGGGTGTCGTGGTCAAGGAACCTGAAGCATTTCTTATGGCACCACACTGTAAGCCAGTCATTCACCTCAGCAACCCTGCCTGGCCCAAATCCCCGGACCAGTAAAATCAACGAGAAGGCCTCTTGGGCCTTTAGCTCCCTGAGTTTCTTCCCTCGAAGTCCCTGATGATCCCAACCACACCCTGCCTGACTACGTCGTTTGTGCCCACATGGATCACCAGAAGTGTCTGGTGACCCTTGGAGTGAACAAGACTCTCCACACTGTCCTTCACATGCTAGATGAGTGTGCCCAGCAGGCAGCAAACCTCCCTCGTCTCAAGGTTGGGGCGGCACACTGCCACCTCAGTGCCCCTCAGCATGTAGTCCCCAGCGACAATCACCCACCACCGTGTCTTCCCAGTGGTGGTGTGCGGCCATGCCCTGGCCCTTGGCTCTCCTGCAGTGGCCCCCTTGCCACTTATGGTCCCAGGCTGGGGGTCCTGCTGGTCCCCTAAGGCCTCATTAGCCCCAGCCTCCCTAAGCAGAGAGAACCTGTTTCCCAGCTCCAGATTGGTGCCAGGAGAAGGAGGAAGCCGTGCTGGCCTCCTCCTCTTGTGGGTGACATGCCTCAAAGTTTCCCCGGCTGCTTCTCCTGTCGCCCCTCCCTCAACCCTCTGTCCAGAGGGGGGCTGCTCCCGGGGGGCCTGGAGAGCTCTCTCGGCCCTCAGGTACCTCAACTTCTCCTCTAACAGGACCAACTTGCACCTAGTGCTTCTCCTGGGGGAGAAGGGCAAACATGTCGTAGCTGTCACAGCGGACAGCAATACCCATGACTCCCGCCAAGGCCATCTCCTGTTCTGCCATTGGGAACCCTTCAGAGACCCTACCTTGGTGCCCCGCCTTGTCTGTCCTGCACTATTTCTCACTCGCCCAGTTCTCACAGACAAACCGCCCCCCCACACACACACGGATAAAATAAAAAAAATTAAATTTAAACTGGAGGAAAAACAAAGCACAGCACCAAAAAAGCAAAAAACAAACAAACAAACAAAAACAAAACAATAAAACAAAAACAAAAACCTTTGGCCCCCAGGGAAGGGAGTCCCCGGGCAGCCCAGGCCACAGCAAAGGGACGCAGACAAGGGACTATGCAACAAGGACTGGCCCCACCAGTCCGCTCCCTCCTGGTCCCTCTCGCCTCCCTGGCCCCGCCTGCCTTCCTCTCAGCTGCTCCTGACCCTCTGCTCCCCTGCCCAGCTCCTACGTTGCCTTCGCCAGTCCCCTGTTCACTCAGCACTCTCTCCCAGCCTGTGCCTCTGCTGCTCTGCCAAGAGGCAAGAGCCAAAATGAGTACTTGCACAGTACTTTGCACAGTAGTCTGATTCACCATATGCACTAGGAATAGGAGGCAGACAGGCAGGAAGTGGGAAGCTGAGAGATAGATACAGAGATCAGTGGAGTGGCCTTGAAGCCCAGCAGAAGGTCAAACAACAGACAAAGCCAGTGTAAGGAGGGCCAAAGGACACTTCATTAGTATCCCTCATACTCATTGTGTAGATATTCATAGCAGTATGGCATTTATGCATATTCTCCATGAGCAAAAAGGCCTTTTAAACATTGCTCCCCTTATGCAGTCTTCCTTGCACTATGGAGAATGGACAGCTAACTCATTTACTCAAAGAAAAAATACTTCCCGGAGTCTGTAAATGCAACCAGCAGCACTGGATCTTGCTGTCCCTAGTGTCTCAGTATTGCTGTTTTTCATGCAATACTTCGGTCCTTTCTCCTGCTTGCAATAGGTTCCCTTTCACATTCTGTCTATTAAACTATGGAAGTCAGTAATTAAACCTCATTTTCTTCCTTGCTTTCTAGAGGAAGGAAATGGGCTACTAGCTACCTGTTCAAAAGGTTAGTTGTTTGGTTCTGACTAGCTCCAGGAAATGTCATGAGATCTTTCCATATTAGATATCCTGTATAGATGCAATCATATAATAAGTGTATATGTTTTCAACCTTAATCCTTTGTGAATTCTGATATTACTTGAAGTGACCTGTATCTGCCGCACTAATATGCAGATTAGAATCTAGCTATACTTTGGATTTTGTAGTGCTCCATTTCATGGTTCAAATCTTATCAAGACTGAAGGTGTCAACATACATCTAAAATACATATTCTGAGAGAAAACACATGCATGACACATTTAAATTTTTGTATGGATATCAGAGACCATCTCCTCAAAAGGTGCAAAAACAGGATGAAAATGAACAATATGGGTGAACATATATCATATGAAAGTGTCACAGGTTGGAAAAAGCACGGTCTGTCCCTCCCTATAGTTGAGTCTGAATATTTTTCCTCAGGGGAATGAACTGGCAAACTGGGCCAGCCTGACTTGAATCCCTAGTAGAGTACATCTGTACCTCACTCCATTCATTAGTGAGTTCAAACAGGGATAGAGAAATCTGACATTTTTTTTATTTATTTTATTTATTTATTAAAACATTTTTATGCCGCCCCATTCACCGAAGCCTTGGGGCGGCTTACAACAAATTTTTGGTTTCTCTCAGCTTCTTATTTTAAAATATTAACTTCAGTTTGCTCAAAACTTTGAGAATCTTTCCAATTTTAAGTTTGACTTTAAAAAAAAGCAATGAAAATGCAATGATATAGATAAAATGACAAACTAATAGAAACAGAAACAGAGTGAGTCGGAAAGGGCCTCCTGGACCATCTAGTTTGACTCCTAGCTCCAGCCGGCTCTACTCATGACATGCCTACCATGTGCATGTCCAGCCTATCTTTGAACACCATTGGGGATTTCATACCCTAGGGATCCTAACCATCAGGAAGTACTAAATCTTCCAATGAAACCCTAAATCTTGGTTCCATTGGAATGCATCCTGCCTTGCTCCATTGGAATCATCCTGCCCTCCACTGCAGGGGAAAAAAGGTCATGACCCACCTCTGCGTGGCACCCCCTCACATACCTGTATGTTCCTAACAGGTCCCCTCTGAGTCTCCTCCTCTCAAGGCTGAAAAGACCCAGTTCCCTCAATCTCACCTCATATGGCTTCCCCTGCAAACCAGCCACCATCCTAGTGGCCCTTCACTGCACTGATTCTAACCTTGCTATATCCCTCTTGTAATGAGAAGCCCAGAACTGAACACAATATTCCAGTTGTGGGCGCACCAGAGTCATATAGAGTGGGAATAATACCTCTCTCAATCTAGAAGCCACGCTTTGGGCTAGGTATCCATGGGTGGTGTTTGCTCTCTTTGCTGCTGCAATTTAAGAACAAATTTAAGATAGATAGATAGATAGATAGATAGATAGATAGATAGATAGATAGATAGATGATAGATAGATAGATAGATAGATAGATAGAGGAAGAAGCAAACGACTAAAAGCAGCATGTCAGCAATTTGAAAACA
This sequence comes from Varanus komodoensis, assembly GCF_004798865.1. NCBI lineage: Eukaryota > Metazoa > Chordata > Lepidosauria > Squamata > Varanidae > Varanus > Varanus komodoensis. The sequence goes on from NW_025335358.1 coordinate 116,467, forward strand.
AGTTTTGGGTGTGTGTATTAATTAATGTATTTCACTAGCGCCTCTAAACTAAAAACTTCAGCACCAGATGAGCCTTCCATATACAAAGCGTCACAGCCAAGAAAGTCTGTTCCCTGGCCATTGTCTGCTCAATGTCTTATGACATGGGTGACTGGAGGAGGACCTCAGACAGTGATTTTAACAATTAGGCAGGTTCACATGGAAAAAGACTGTTCTATTGATGACAAGGCATTCCCTTGTTTATCCCTCATGGTTGATTTCCATATTGTATTAGAAGCATCTGAAACCTTATTTCTCCTTAATGACTCAAATGGTATTTCCAAAGCCTGAAAATGATTTTTTTAATTTCTCTGTTTTTTTTAAACCATGAATTCAAACATATAAATTATGAAACGTTATTAGCAGCCCACGCTGTATCATCCGGGGTTACACCAGTGAAGTAATGAGTATCCAGTGGAGGACCTCATTGTTTTTCTTCCTTTACCTGATTTTTACCATCTCAGTCTCTTGCCCTGAAACACAACAAATAGTGACTGAGGTGATGTCAGGACATACTGTATCCTGGTGAAGCCCCACCTCTCCCCTCCCTGCCTTCCAGAATGCCCCTAAAACTCCCACAGGAAAAACTGTGTTGCCTATAAGACCAAAGGGAGGCAAATAGCTACACATAAGCAGCAAACAATTTCTAGAATGACCAAGTGGTTCAGGTAGATTCTAATGGAATAAAGCCATATAATCCTGTTCATTATTTTAGTTCTGCATAACTGATTTTGTCTCTCAATTTTTTCCAAGGTACAATATTCAGGACAAAGATACATTTTTTGACAATGCTACCCGCAGTCGAATAGTAAGTCAATACTGAATTATGTTTCCACTGGGGGAACCTTTTGTGCTTAGACATTCGTTGTTATTGCTGATACAATGTGATTGTTTCTATTGTCTTATTAAAGTTATTACAAGGTAACATAAGCAAAAAAGACCCCTGCCCAAATGTGCCTACAAAATTAATTTAGAAGAGTTGGGAGACAGCAGAAGAAGGTTTGAAAGAAGCAAGACTTAACAAGGGATATAGAAACATAGAAACAAAGTGAGTGAGAAGGGACCTCACACTCCAGCTGGCTTCACTCATGTAATCCCCAACATGTGGGGGAAATATGTAATATGTAATCCCCAACATATGTGCAAATACAGTTGCATAAGTTTAGAGTTAGTAAGGGAAAACCAATCCAAAAGGACAAAATTTCATGGGTTAGATTATTTCTGAGAAAAGGTCTAAAGATACCCATGCTAATATTCTCTTCAGGGATCAGCAAGGGAGAGTGAATGGATAGGAGGGATGCTAAGGATACCCTCAGTAGAGATGCTCAAGGGCTTCTGGTGTATTCTGTTTTGGGAACTGGGGGAGCCCTTTTATTCTCCCATGCTAAAAACAAATTAAAGATGTAATCCTAAGTAAATCTAGACAGAAAAATGGTCTATGACTCCCAGAATGTGCCAGCCAACATAGCTTAAATACGATTTGACATTAAACTTGAATAGGATTACACTTTAAAGGATTTTTGTTTAGTGTGGGGGACTCTGAAAACTTTAAGATCTATCTAAAACAGTATTAATGATTTTTTTCCTTGCAGCCTGATTTTAGGCTGTATTGTTTTTCTGTAGTTTTGTTTTTGATAGCATTTTAACTCTTTATTTTCATCAGAATAGGATTTGTTTTTTGTGGGAGTAAGTATATTGTTATTTAGATTTTCTAAAAAAAATGTGCAAAAAGACCTTTTGGCTGCATGCAAATTAGAATTACAGACTGCCATTTCTTGATGATTTGTTGGCTTGAATATTTATTCCATAAACTATAGTAACTGAACAAGGTGAAGACTACACATTTGACTTATTTTCATCATTTTTTTGTAGTGAAGAAAATATCTGCCATGATTTTATATGTATAATCTTATCACATCATTGACATCTTTAAGACAGGGGAAAGGAACTGAATTGGGGTGTGATCCTGAATTTCCCTAGCTGTGGCATAATGGGATGTAGCAATTCTTCCCGTTCTTATTCCCCAATTCTTCCTCCTACTTTTCTGTTTCCATCTGTTTATGTTGACTCCTACAGTCTCAAGTGACCATGTTGTTCTTAAACAGAATGTTACTGCAAGACATAGCATCATTTCAGGTATATTGCTGTGGGGAATTTTAGCAGCCTCATGTTTTTTCCTCAGCTATGCACCTAAGGAGTACTGTGGGGTAACATGGTTTTGTAAAAAGAATGGTTTGTTTGGTTTATTTTAAGAAAGGAAAAGAAAAGCTTCTACCATTCATTTTTATGAAAAAAAAGTTTATTACTGTTAGTTCTTAAGAAAGTTGCCATTTTTGTGGGCTGCTTTGCCCTCCCCTTTTCATCCTCACAAATGTACCAAAATGGACCATCCAGAACTTTTAGGACAATCTTAGTAATTACAGTGACCACTTCATTTATGCTCACTGACTGACTGCCTTCATTTAGCATCATGTGGAACATAGTGTTCTTGAAAGAAGTCATCTGTTAGTTACATCACTGTTTTGTGCTCTTTTTAAAATATAGGTGCATGAAATTTTGAAGCGCACTTACAGTTCAAAAGCCAAAAACAACATGGGTAAGAAATTGCATTTAAAAACAAAACAAAACACAGTATTATTTTTAATATATTTGAATAACTATTTTAAATTATGCAGCTCACGAACTTGGAAAAACACATACATTGGGGAAATTCTCCAATATATCTAAACAGCTTGGAGGAAATCAAAAAAATCTGGACAAACAAATAATGGGAAATGTTTCATTAGGCTGTCCAGTTAATATGTACTATATTTATGTAACCAGGGGTTCTTAGACTTTGGAACTCTCAATAGCCCTGGCCATGATCATAGCACATCCCAGAAGAGGGGATGTGGTCTTTTCTGTGATCTCATGGTAAACTTTGGAGCTACATTGAACATTTCCAAAGTACAGCACTCATACTGTGCATTTATCAATTCCGCTTGTGGTAGGTGTCAATGTTTTTACCTGGAAGGTTTCTGTTTCATATTTTCAGAGTTAATATGTTATACAGTGTGTGTGTGTTCCTTGGAACCCACAACTAAACCAGACTCCTTTTGGGTCCTGCTTATTTAGGAAAATGGAACTAACCATTTAATATTTGTAATTTTGTTGCCAATATATACTGCTTGGGGTCACTGACAGAAGAAAAAAGAGTGTTATGGCTGCCAAATTATCTTGCACCAGTAGAACCGCTGAAGCATATGGTTTAGCATCATTTGTTTGCATGCAAAAGTCATAATACAAATTTTACCACTTTTCTTTTCATACATTGTGAATATGATGCTTTTGTCATTGATTGCAATCTAACCAAATGTTCTGTTTAGAGATAGAAATGGTTTAGCATGTAGTAAATCCATTTCAAGAAACAATTTGAAGAATTGTTTCTTGAAGAGCTTTTGCTGACTTTCAGTTCTAGGGACCCTGAAATAACAGAAGTCACAACCTCTTGGAGCTTTACAATAATAGTACAGTACAGTAGCATTTTACTACAATATATTAATATTTTAAAAATCCAATACCATTTGCCATTTTTATTATGATTACTTGTACACACATTCCTTAATCCATTTTTTCCATTTCAATTTCGAAGCACATTTCTTGGAGAGTAAGTCCTGCTGAACTCAGTAAAATATTTTTCTGAGTTTAATAATACTCTACTGTTTTCTAGAAAGAAAACTGACCACACTGACTATTATTGATTCTGTGTGGTGGACTCATAAAACTGTGGGAGTACTTGAGTCAAGTGAATGTTTGTTTGTGGTGTGCTTTAAATAAGTGTTTCAGTTGCCCTTACATAGTGGGGTGTAGTAAGCGGCTACTTCTGATCAGAACTTTTTCTAGGTCTGATCACTAGGATCTTCCCCACACCTGCCCCCAAGTTACAACTGAGCATTAGAGGTGAGGAAAAAAGGGTATGGTGGGGTGCAGAGAGAGAAGGAGACTGGGGACACAGAGTTATTCTGATTCCAATTGGTGCCTCCAGTCTCCTTCCCTCCCTCCCTCCCCTGAATGCTGAATCTCAGTTGCTAAAGATGTTTGTCCAGAGCTCCAATGACAGTGGAGATCATGGTTATACTCCACACCTTCTGTGGGTACTCACAAGCCATTTTGGCTAATGCTCAGGATGGTAATCTTAATACATAATGAATAAACCTCCAATTTCAAAGATTTATGGACATCTACCAGGGTGACAGGAATGAACCCTTCCCTACACAATGGCCCATGGTTCAAAATTATTTTCTGGGGATTTTGTCAGTTAATGTACACTGTGTTTTCCCTGGTTGGAAAAAATATTCAGTGGATGATGTTCAACATCACCTATATATTTATAAAAAATGTTCAGTGTAAGTCAATGTTTGCAGCAGCAGCAGCAAGTATCTGAACACCTAACATAACATAAACTTCCATACAACCTGAAATTCCTGATTCTGCCTATTCTGGGAAACTAAGCAGGGTTGGACCTGGTTGAAACCCGGATCGGTGAATTAAATATTGTGAACTGCCCAAAGAGCATCAGTTATGGGTGGCATAGAAATTTAGTGTAATAATAACAACAACAATACTTATTTATTACATGCATAGCATGGCACATGGAGTAGCATTAATCAATTTCAGCTAAAATGGATGAATGAAGATGATAAAAGTCAGAAAACAAGTGCTTGAATATGTGAAATACTAAAGCAGCTGAAATCCCAGTTTGGATTCTAGCACTGGAAAGATGTGGTCAAATTTCAACATGGAGTTATGAATTGTAAAATCTTTCTTTTCTAGATTTTGAATAGTTTGGGAAAAAAATTCACTTCTCTGTTGAAGCCCATGGAGTACTCTGGTATCACTCCACTGGTCTGAAAAAAACAATTTTAAGAAAAATAAATTTTAATAATGAAGATAAAATGCATTTGAAACAATTACTGTTGGTATTGAATTAACTTGTCTTTTTGGTTTGCTTTCTATAGGTATTAACACATTAATCGTGAACAACGTATATGAAACAGCCTATCCCCTTCATGATGTAGGTATAGAGCCCCTTTAATTATTGCTAACATATGAAATGCAGCTGGAGTGTAAAATGGTTTCTGCTAAGAAGCATTGTCCCTGCTTGCATACAAAGACCGCATTTTGCATGTTTTCTGCATGATAGAGGATTTGTGCACAGAAGGGTCATGGGGCCCTGCTGCTGGCCTCACTCCTAATGTTGTGCAGCTTGTCCTGCCCCACAATATCAATGTGTTGAGTATGGATGTCTGAACAGGAACACTCTATCTGGGATCTGAATGTGCAGATTTCTAGATTGCATTGGAAGCTATGCATGGGAACTTTATGCACATAGGTTTCCCTGCTTATTATCCATGTTCAACATACGGGGCAAACATCTCTCTAGATGTGGTGTTGAAATAGCAAAATGTAGTAGTCCTCCATGTAGCCCAGTTTAAGTTTCATTGCACTTAAACTGAGTCCACAGTATTGGTCATCAGGTACTATGCCAGTTAATAAATGGAGACATGCCATCATAGAGCTGGGTTCATAAGTTTGTATTTGACTGGTTGAATAGTATTCAAGTGTTATAATCAAGCATTCAGATAAATAATGTATCAGACAGTGTTAGTGTATAGGCTGACCTTGCTGAGTAGTGCTACCATGTACCTCAGCTATTCTAACTATTGGGCAGCAGTAGACAGCCTGATCCCTGGTAAAGCTAACAGTCTCAGAAGGAGGAGCTTGACAGGGGCCTGTAGAGCTGTGGGGCAGCAGCACTGTCAACATTAGTGGAAGGTCAAGGCAAGAGATGTTGAAAGGGAGTTTCAGTATGGAAATGTGGGGGAGATTGTAGTCATCATAGGCAGCCATAGTACCACAATGTAGAATGCCATAGAAATGGTCACATTCTATTTTCCAACTACAGGCAGTCCCTGAGTTATGAATGCCCAAGTTACAAACAATCCATACTTACAAATGAACTTCCATAAAGACTATCAATTAAAAATACTGTGGAAAATCATCATTATCATAGAGAGAGAGGAAGTAAAAGAGGAGAGAGGAGGCAGAAGGGGAGCGAGAGGCCTCTAAAGCTTTCATACAGAGAGAAGTGAAAGGGGAGATAGGGAGAACTCCAAAGCAGATCCTTCTGCCCCACCCATCTGGAGAGGGAAATCTCTCTGGCATTTCAGAGGCAGCACTGGTGAGTTGGGGTAGGGGGCTTAGAGATATTCACAGGTTTTCTATTTTCAAGTGGATCATGTGCCCTCTAACGCCTGCAAGTGTGGAGGACAGATCATATGTGATCTGACTTACATACAAATCCAACTTAAAGATGAAGTTCTGTTTTCTCAAGACTGAACTAATTTGTAACATGGGGACATGGCTGAACAGTAATATAAATATAGTTTATAGGTTCCCACCAGGACATAAAGGGCCAGAGGGTATTAAGAATCTCTGGATTAAAAGTTAGATTGGGAACTCGGAACGTAATTGTAGCGTACAAAACAGGAAAAACTCACAATGTAGTAAAAGAAATGAAAAAAAAGTTGAGCATTCAGATTCTTGGAGTAAGTGAAGTTCATTGGCAAGGATACAGTCAAATAGAGTTAGATTATAGGCACATGATATTTTATTCAGGAAGTAATGAATTATGGAGTTGCAATTATAGTGCCAAAACCTATATAATTGCAACTATAATGGAAACTATTGTGCCGTTCTCATATCAGGTGATGCTAATTCAATTAAAAGCAAATCCCATAGACTTGAACATTATGCAATTTTGAATACAGAGACCTTATATGAAGAACATAAAGCTTTTATAAAGTGTATATAAAAGCAAAATGTAAATTTCCTAATGGGGTATTTTAATGCTAAGATTGTAAAAAGGACCCACGGAGACTTTGGTGGAAAGAGTTAGGAATGTGGAAAACAACTGGTACAATTTTTTTGAGGATGAAGAACTTGCTATTACTAACATTTAAATTACCAACATGGAGATTATATACAAGGCGATCAGCACAAGACAGTGCTGCCATTAATATTGCAAAGGATCAAACAGATCATATTTAATTAATCAGAGGTATTTAAACAGAAGTGGGTACAAATGTACCCAAAAGCTGGCATAAATTCAGACCATATGCTAAACAAGGTCTTGATTCAAGAGATTTTTGTATACTCAGAAACTTGGACTAGCAACAAAAAGCTGCAGTAGCGGTGGGAGATCAGATTAGAGGTATAGAAATATGAGGAAAGTATACTTTCACCATTGTATGTATGTATGTATTTATTTATAATATTTGCATGCAGCTTCATATCTAGGCAAATCTCAGCTGTGAACAGGAAGAGCTAAAACATAAATAAAAAGATCATGTCAAAAACAAGTAACAGTAAAACGACTGGTCAGCAAGAAAGATTTCACAGAACAAAGATGTCTTCAGCAGGAGCTGAAAACAACATATTGTTGATGCTTGCCTGACCACTAGAGACAGGAAATTCCTGCACAAGATGGTGTCTCCTACAATGATTACTCTTCTGTTTGGTCACTGGATCTTCTGCATCTTGCTCACTGTTGCACAGATTTCCTTGTAATTCCATCCCCGCCCCCTTGCTGGCTGTCCTCTGGTTCCATCTTCCAGTGGATGAGAGCAATTACTTAGTTCTAGTGGTAACCCTAACTGGTAGTCTTTTCCAGGGAGTTTCCTCTTCATTGGCTTTCCTCACTACAGCATTCTCCATATCTGCTTTATTTGCTTCAATGTGTTGTTGCTTTTCCATCTCTCATGCTTCTTGTTTTTCCTGCAGTTCTATTGTTCTATGAACTTTCAGTCTCTCCTATTCCTTGGAGGGTGGACACCTGCTGTTCCAGCACTATCACTTTTTTTTCCTAATAGTACTAACAGCTTACATTTGTTGTAGGTGTACCCCATATTTACCTCAAGGGGGATCACAACCATTGCACATACTTTGCAAGTCACTAAAACTGCAGACTCCTTTTCATCCAATGTGTGCTGTAGGCAAAAAAGGAATAAAAATAATTTATTAATTCAGGTATGTGGGTCTTTGCATTGAACCAGTCAATGGAAGTCTGACTTATTTGCTGCTTGCAGTAACCTCCTTTCTCTTCCCAGAATTCCTCAGGTGTATAGAGATTATCTCCACCACCTCAGATTCCAGGCCACTGTCTTGAACCATGTGACTTCCATTTATTATTATTACTATTATTATTATTATTATTATTATTATTATTATTATTATTATTATTATTATTCTATGCCGCCCCTTGCCGAAGCCTCGGGGCGGCTTACAACACAATAAGATACATTGAAATACAATAGAACATAATAAATTACCACTAAATACAAAAATACAAAAAATACACTGAGATACATTTTAAAACCCCCCCCCCCCCAAATCATAGAATAGTAGAATTGGAAGGGACCATGAAGGCCATCGAGTCTAACCCCCTGCTGTCCAAATCCTAGAGTATTTGGATTATTTAATGTGTTTTGAACAATATATTAGACTGTTGCATCTGATTACACAGGATAAAATAAATGAGAAAAGAAGTGTAGAAAGAAGAACATTTAGAGTAACAGCCTTAAAAATGGGTTGGAAGCAATGTAGTATCATTATTCAGAGCAACCATATTTAAAGACTCTTAAGACAGGATAGTGTCTAACTAACTGAATAGTAGTAGCAGGCAGTATTATGGGAAGTAGATATAATTACAGTCTTCTAGATAATTCTAGAGCTCAACCCTTTCCAGAATCTATGCCAGGTCACATAGAAATGATTTCTCCCACCTCCATCACATGTCCGGATTCCTGGGTATGTCTCACCAGCATTGGCAGAATCATAACATGATTGGGTTTGATTCAGAACATTGAGGATCAAGTAGCACCATATCTAGTGAGTTTTGGGAGACCATGACTGTAGGAGTAGGGCGCAAGAAGGGCCTTAGGCAATTTCTCTTTTATCTAATACAATATTAAATTGTGTCCTGTCATTTATGCCAGAGCTTTCTTGATAGACAGTTTGATCATATTACTGCAGTCAAATAGTAAATAGGTGGTCAACCAATTGGTCAGCTTTCAATATCGGACAAGAATGGTACCAGAACCCTCCACCAATCCTAGAGCATAATCTCATCTTCATTCTTGGATCATATCCCAGGGCACATGATCTTTATTATAAGAACGGCATTATTTTTATATAGGGAGAAATCTGTTTCTGGCACTTAACACCTCCAAAGGACAGATCACTGATCCAAGGAGTTTTCAGTTGAAAGTATGACAGTGAGGGAGAGAATAGAAGGCAGAGTGGCAAGGGAACACACTATGGATACAAGTACTTGCCTTTTGTGGATATTAATATTAAAAACTGAGGGCTGAACACAAGTTTCATGAATATAGTTGTCTTCAGAATCCAGGCCCTTCTGTACAATACAAAATAGTTTGTCTTTGTTATGCAAAGTATATAACCATAGATTATTTTGAGTATTCTACAGATCTGATATTTCTGATTATGAAAGGAATTAGATTTTCTCAGAATTACAGTAAACTGGGGCAAGACATATGTATTTTTTATATTTATATCTTGTTCTTTTTCCTGCAAGGAATGCAAGATGGCTTACATAATTCTCCTCCTCTCTATCTCCTTTTCAAAACAACCCTGTGAGGTAGGGTAAGCTAAGAGTCAGTGACTGTCCCAAAGTAACCCAGTTAATTTCATAACCCAGTGGAGACTAGAACCCAGATTTCTTGAGTTTTTGTTCAACACTCTAATCACTATGCTACATATGCAATAGATAGCAGATTGTGTTAACAATGTTTGGCTTAAATGGTTCAGCAATGTGCCTTAGTACTAAAAGGTAATATTCTTTCTGTAATATTTTTGCCATCTCTGTTGTCTTCCAGGGAGAATATGAAGGTAAAAACAAAGAAATGAATGAAAGAAAGGTAAGATATTTTACTTGGTAGCTTTGGTTTGTGTACATTGACCCACTCATAGCACACACGTCTTTGTGATGAAAATCAACCACAAATACATAATAGCCAATCAGAACTTCATCTCCTCTTCCATAGCACCCATATATTTCAGTAGGGCTTGCAGAGAAGAACTTTCCACTGGGTTGATCTATGTTGTGTTTTTCCTCCACTAATTTGTTGTTGTTGTTGCTGTTGTTAGTCACGAAATCATGTCCAACCCATCGCGACCACATGGACAACATCCATCCAGGCCTTTCTGTCCTCCACCATCCCATGGAGTCCACTTAAGCTCACACTGACAGCTTCAGGGACTCCATCTAGCCACCTCGTTCTTTGCCATCTCCTTCTTCTTTTGCCATCCATTGTTCCCAGCATTAGGCTCTTCCCCAGTGAGTCCTTCCTTCCCATTAGGTGGTCAAAGTATTTGAGTTTCATATTCAGTATCTGGCCTTCTAAAGAGCAGTCAGGGTTGATCTCTAGGACTGACCAGTTTGATCGTCTTGCAGTCCAAGGAACACGCAGGAGTCTTCTGCAGCACCACAATTCAAAGGCCTCAATTCTTCGGCACTCAGCCTCTTAATTTCTTGGCTGTAGTCCCCATCTGCGGTGATCTTGGAGCCCAGAAAAATAAAATCTGTCACTACCTCCATATCTTCCCCATCTATTTGCCAGGAAGTGAAAGAAGTGGATGCCATAATCTTAGTTTTCTTAATGTTGAGTTTCAAGCCAACTTTTGCGCTCTCCTCCTTCACCTGCATCAAGAGGCTCTTTAGTTCATCTTCATTTTCTGCCATTAGAGTGGTATCATCTGGATATCTGAGGTTGTTGATATTTCTCCCGGCAATCTTAATTCCAACTTGTGATTCATCTAGCCCCACCTTTCTCATGATGTGCTCTGCATAAATAGGCAAGGTGACAGTATACAGCCTTGCCGAACTCCTTTCTCAATTTCGAATCAATCAGTGGTTCGGTGTCCAGTTCTCACTGTTGCTTCTTGACCCGCATATAGGTTTCTCAAGAGTCAAATACTCCCATCTCTTTAAGAACTTGTCACAATTTGTTGTGATCCACACAAAGGCTTTAGCATAGTCAATGAAGCAAAAGAAGATGTTTTTCTGGAACTTCCTAGCTTTCTCCATGATCCAGCATATGTTGGCAATTTGATCTCTAGTCCTTCTCCCTCTTTGAAATCCTGCCTGTACTTCTGGTAGTTCTCAGTCCACATACTGCTGGAGCCTAGCTTGTAGGATTTTGAGCATAACTTTGCTAGCATGTGAAATGAGTGCAATGGTGCGGTAGTTTGAACATTCTTTGGCATTGTCCTTCTTTGGAATTGGAAAGTAAACTGACCTTTTCCAATCGTGTGGCCGCTGCTGAGTTTTCCAAATTTGCTGGCATATTGAGTGTAGCACTTTTACTGCATCATCTTTTAGGCTTTTGAATAGCTCAACTGGAATATTGTCCAGTCCACTAGCTTTGTTGTTGCTCAGACTTCCTAAGGCCCACTTGACTTAACATCCAGGATGTCTGGCTCATCAGTGATCACACCATCATGGTTATCAGGGACGTTAAGTTCTTTCTTGCATAGTTCTTCTGTGTAATCTTGCTACCTCTTCTTAATCTCTTCTGCCTCTGTTAGGTCCCTGCCATTTTGGTCCTTTATCATGCCCATCTTTGCATGAAACGTTCCCTTCATATCTCCAATTTTCTTGAAGAGATCTCTGGTCCTCCCTATTCTATTGTTTTCTTCTATTTCTTTGCACTGCTCATTGAAGAAGGCATTCTTATCTCTTCTAGCTATTCTCTGGATTTCTGCATTCAATGGGGTGTATCTTTCTCTTTCTCCCTTGCCTTTTGCTTCCCTTCTTTCCTCAGCTATTTGTAAAGCTTCCTCAGACAGGCATTTTGCTTTCTTGCATTTCTTTTTTGGGGGGGATGATTTTAGTTGCTACCTCTTGTACAATGTTGTGAACCATCTTGTGATGTCCCTGTGTAGAGTTGTCTCTTGGGTTGTTGGAAAAGAGTGTTTGCTATGACCATCATATTCTCTTGACAAATTTCTACCAGCCTGTGCCCTCCTTCATTTTGTACTCCAAGGCCAAACTTGTCTGTTATTCTGGTTATCTTTTGGCTTCCTACTTTAGCATTCCAATCCCCCATGATGATAAGGACATCATATGTTGGTGTTAATTCTAGAAGGTATTTCAGGCCTTCATAGAACTGGTCAACTTCAGCCTCTTCAGCACCAGTGGTTGGGGCATAGACTTGGACTATTGTGATGTTGAATGGTTTGCCTTGGATTTGAACTGAGATCATTCTGTCATTTTGGAGATTGTATCCCAGTACTGCTTTTCCTACTCTTTTATTGACTATGAAGGCTACCCCATTTCTTCTGAGGGATTCTTGCCTGCAGTAGTAGACCTGATGTTCATCTGAATTAAATTCACCCATTCCTGTCCATTTTAGTTCACTGATTCCTAAGATGTCGATGTTCAGTCTTGTCATCTCTTGTTTGACCATGTCCAGCTTGCCTTGATTCATAGATCTTACATTCCAGGTTCCTATGGATTATAGATCTTTACCACATTGGATGGTTCTTTCACTACCATATACATCTGCAGCTGAGTGTCCTTTCGGCTTTGACCAGTCGCTTCATTCTTTCTGGCTCTACTAGTACTAGCCCTCTGTTCTTCCCCAGTAGCATATTGGACACCTTCCAACCTGAGGGACGCATCTTCTGGCATCATATCTTTTTGCCTTTTGGTAATGTCAATGGGATTTTCATGGCAAAAATACTGGAGTGGGTTGCCATTTCCTTCTCCAGTGGATCACGTTTTGTCAGAGCTCTCTGCTATGATCTGTCCATCTTGGGTGGCCCTGCACAGCATAGCTCATAACTTCATTGAGCTACGCAAGCCCCTTCACCATGACAAGGCAGTGATCCATGAAGGGGTCCACTAATTTACCTGAGTATAATTCATTGCTGCTTTATAAGAATCTCAGGTTTTGGTTTTACTATACATCTGTGATTGGACTGCAGCTCTGACAACCCAACCAGTGGTGAGGGAAGCAGGAAGTTGCAGTCCATCAATATAAAGTTGCCCATCTTTGCCTAACATTACAGTTACCAGTAACTGTAACAGATAAAAATGTATAGAAATTATATGTATAACAAATTGTGTTAGGGCAAAGTCCTATTGTGATGATTGTAAGCTGATTGTGAAATTGTGGGTATACGTTCATCTTATGCAGGGCAGAAGAAACAGTAGAGGCAATCTTTATCTCCCCATTCATCTGGCCTGAATTTTTGCTAGGTGGGCTTTTTTTGCTGACCTAGTGAAAGTATTTAGGAGGTGAGGGAAGAGGATGGAAAGGCTCCAGGATACCTTATTTTCTGACCTCTCCAGTCTCCATTGCTCCCTACCAAGTGAATTCTTGATCACAGAAAGACAGTTGGAATAGTTCTTTCTGTGCCAGTTAGAACAGTGAATAGATTGTTGGTTGATAATCCACTCCAAGAGTTTTGGGGTGTTGCCTTCAGCCTTGAATCTGGATATCTGAACATTCTTGTGGCCTCTCTAACAGATTATTTCATTTTGCTGTTTATCTTATCTATCTGCTTATTGTTTATCATAATTCCCAATTATCTGTACATTTATCATAGTTCCATTTTCTCAGAACAGAAGTAAGACAATTGGTTTGGGAAGTGGAGAAAAGACTAAGTGATAAATTGTGATCAAGCAAGGAAAGAAGGGAGACAACTAGTTAAATACATATTGCCTCCCTCTCCCACCCCAAGTCAGCTCTTGTGTTGCTGAGGAGGAGAAAGTGAGGATGAAGCATCATTTCTCTTGCCTCCCCCTTCCCTAAACCAGGTTTGTCATTGGAGGAGTGAGAGAATGCACCTGCAAGGGGGTGAACTTGAAGAATGAGGGAAAGGGAAGGAGCTAAAACAAAAGGAGGTTCCAAGGGTAAAATTATAATAGTCTTGCTATAATTCCACGTGATGAGAAATGCAAACCATTCTTTTTGTGGTTTCCAGAAACCAAATGTACCACACTGAAATTCCATAACTGGGTTCAGACAACATGATAAACCAACAAGAGTAAAACCCACCATGGCTTCTGGAGACATGCAAACCTGGCCTGTCTTAAGATTAAAGTAATGATGCTGTTAGACCAGACTAAACTTCATCTTGTCCATTATTCTGTCTCCTTCACCAAGAAGTCATCTGGGAAAGGGAGCATGAGTATTAGATGATTAGAGTTATTTTACCTCTTTTCCTAGAGGTTCCATTCCAACTTATCACAAATAATTGCTGTTATTGTTGCTATGTATCATCAAGTCATTTTTGACTTATAACAACTCTATGGATGAAAGATGTCACAAATGTCCTATCCATTACAGCACTGCTCACCTCTTATGAATTCAAGACTATATCATAGATCAGGGGTGGCCAGACTGAGGCTCAAGAGCTGCATAGAGCTCTTTGAGTTTATTTTGTAGCTTTCTGCTCACTGTTCATGGGTTCCTGCAGGCACCCACTTGCCACTTGCAGCCTGCCTCTGGTACCTACTTACAGTTCTCAAACATCTGACATTTACGATACATGGTTCTTATATTGAGTATGTCTGGCCACCTTGTCATAAATCATATGTACTAATATATAGATCTTTTTTCTATTACATCCATACTGATGAACTTTACAATAACCTCTTGCACTGAATTCTATAAATTAGTGTGAAACCCCATGGAGTGCACCCATACTGCTTGGAAACCCTCAAACCTATAGGATATAAGTGCCCTGTCAGGCTCATACCAGCAAAGTAGGAGAATGGGAAAGGTGATGCTTGCTTCCCTGTGCTTTTTTTTTTAATAGACAGCCTTTCCATCAAGGGCAATTTGAAAGGGGAGAAATGGAAAATGAAGGAAGCTCAGGATAAATTTTAGCTTGTCTGGTCTTCTCCTTTCCTTGTCCAGCCAAATGCCCACTTTGCTCCCACTTATCAACCTTGGAGAAGCAGTTGGTACAATTCTCTGTGTGCTAGCTACAAGTGGACAAGGAAAGGAATTCTGAAATATCACACACAGCCTCAAAAGGCAGGCACCATCAGTACCTCCATCATCTCCTTTACAAAATTCACTGATTCCAATGGCAACATTTGTACAGAGGTGAGATCCAGCACCAATTCCCTCCATATTTGAAGACAAACTTTAAGAACAGTCTCCATCTGCAAAACTGAGCCAGGAGTGCTGTCAGCGCTGGGACATAAGCAGTGATGCCCACAACTGGAACATCAGGATTAGGTGAATGAATTTGGCAAGACATAGTAGGGCTAGAAGCAAGAAAGAATTGTTTAAAGAAGCAAGGCTCAGATACCAACAAGGCATGGCAGGACCAGAGGTGAAGGCAGAATCAGGAACAGGCAGGAATCATGACACAAGTGAAGATGTTATAGGACTTGAGGCAGAAGCAAAATCAAGAACATAGAGAGGCCACCACATTAACTTGCATGCTTGTGGCAATGCTGAGCAGGGTAGAGAAACTGTCATATAGAGCCTCTTGTGGCTCCCAGATGATCTGCATGATTGCACTGGTCCTAATCCTACAAGTAGCTGCAAATGTGATGCCAGTCCTACAAGTGCTTGCAAGATAGATCAGGCTGCCTTCTTTATCAGGCCACCAGGTAGAACTGTATCACTGTACAGATCCTCTGTTCTGGCACCACCGCTGTGGTAACTGGCCTTGGCAGAAGCACCACCTATGCCATATATATAAAATTTTTAAACTAACACAAAGAAATCAAACATTCTAATATCAAATTCAAGTTAATGTATCATAGTTTGAAAAACATCTCTAAATTTACACCAAGTCCCGTTTCTCCAGCCAATTATAAAAAGAGTCCCAAGTTCGATAGAAATCAGTATCCTCTTTCTCCTTCAACGATAAAGTCAATCTATCCATTTCTGCACAGTCCAAGATCTTTCTTACAATCAATCCATTGGTGGTTAGCTCCTCACTTTTTCAATATTGAGCAAATACAATTCTCGCCGCTGTAATTAGATGCAACATCAAATAGATTTCCTGTCAGTTAACATCTTCCGGTATAATGCCTAACAAGAAAACTTCAGGTTTAAAAGCAAAGGGTTTTTGTAATATTTCCTCCATCCATCTATGTATTTTAATCCAGTACTTAATGACATGGAAGAAGGGGTGAACAGTCTGCTGATCAAATTTGCAGACGACACTAAAACTGGAACAGTGGCCACAACTGAGGAGCAGGTACTCCAGATCCAAAAGGATCTGGACAGGCTATGGAAGTGGGCAGGAGACAACAGGATGGCGTTCAATGTGGATAAGTGCAAGGTCTTGCACTTGGGGCATAGGAACAGCTGTCATAAGTACAGGATAGGTGATAAGTGGCTGGAGAGCAGCACTTGTGAAAGGGACCTCGGGATACTGGTTGACTGCAGGCTAAACATGAGTCAGCAGTGTGATGCAGTGGTCAAGAGGGAGAACACCACCCTTGGTTGCATAGCCAGAAGTGTGGCTTCTAGATCAAGAGAGGTATTACTACCATTCTACACGACTCTAGTGCACCTGCAACTGGAGTATTGTGTTCAGTTTTGGGCCCCTCATTGGGCCCCTCATAGCCAGGTTGGAGTCAGTGCAGCGTAGGGCCACAAGGTTGGTGGGCGGTTTGCAGGGGATGCCGTATGAGGCGAGACTGAGGGAACTGGGTCTGTTCAGCCTGGAAAAGAGGAGACTCAGAGGGGATATGTAGGCAACATACAGGTATGTGAGGGGATGTCACATGGAGATGGGTAGAGACCTGTTCTCCCCTGCAGAGGAAGGCAGAACGCGCTCCAACGGAGCAAAGCTCAGGGAGCCAAGGTTTCGTTTGGATGCCAGGAAGCACTTCCTGACAGTCAGGACCCCGAGGGTGTGGAATGGGCTTCCACGAGAGGTCGTTGAGGCCCCATCGGTGTGGGTGTTCAAGGATAGGCTGGAGGTGCACATGGTGGCATGTCGTGAGTGGAGCCGGCTGGTGCCAGAGGTCAGACTAGATGGCCCGGGAGGCCCCTTCTGACTCACTCTGTTTCTATGTTTCTAAGTCCACCACATATGATAAAAAGTACCCACTTTATGTTTACATTTTCAACATCTATTTGACATATTTGGAAACAGCTAGTTGACTTGGTGACAAGTACCATCTATAGAACATTTTATATAAGTTTTCTTTATACGAAGTTGCTAATGTTACTTTAATGTTTCTTTCCCATAGTTACCTACGCCATCTTGATTGCCATCTCAGTAGAGAGGCTTGTGTCTGACTTCTCCACTTCCAGTAATTGGTGCCCATGGTAGATCATCACAATCTATGCTGAAGGACTATTGTTGTAATTCAGCATCCTCTTCCTCCAGCATATTTTTGATCACATCTCCAGATGGATTGGTGGGAACCCAGGATCCAACCTGCCATCTGAGGACACAGGGAATACCTCTGAGCAAGTTCCTTAGATGGCTTAATCACTCAGGATAAAGATCCTGTCTTCAGAGGCTTCTGAAGCAATAGCAATCCCATTTTTCCAGTGCTCTTAGATAGTGTCCAACAGTCTTGTAAGATACCGACTGCATTCACAACAATTATTCAGATTTGGTGTGGATTGGGCTCCACACTGGATACACTCCCTAGAACCAAAGTGCCCAGTGCACCCTCTAGTTGTATTTATTGGATGAGTTTCAATTATTGAAGCCTAAGGACATGGACAAGCTGTGTGGAAGGGTCTGGCTGACTACTTGATCCTTGCTCTCCATGGCTTATTACACAAGCAAAGGAGGGGCTGCATCTCTGATTTCAGGAGATGGTGAATGCTCTCTGAGGGAGGGAAAGGTCCCACCTCCATTGAAGGAGGCAGTGACCAGATCAGTTCTGAAGAAGATGTTAATAACTATTGACTGGTTGCCAACATACCCTTTTTGGGCAAGGTGGTCTAGAGGGTGGTAGCTGAAAAACTCCAGGCACTCCTGGGGGAAACTGACCATCAAGATCAATTTCAGTCCAGTTTCAGGGCTGGTTTTGGTACTGAAACTGCCTTGGTCACCCTGTCGGATGACCTTTGCTGAGATAAGGACAGGGGGACTACATCCTTCTGGATAGGCTGGCTGAGTTGGAAGTTGGGGGCACTGCTTGGCAGTGGTTGCATTCTTACCTGGTTGACTGCCTCCAGAAGGTTATATTGGGAGCGTGTAGCTATGTGCCATGGCTGCTACACTATGGAGTATCACAGGGCTCTATACCCTCTCCCATGCTTTTTAACATCTACACAAAAACACTGTGAGAGGTCATCAGGGGGTTTGGGCTGAAGTGTCACCAGTATGCCAATGACACTCAGCTCTATGGTCATGGTCATCTAATCCAGGTGAGATGGCAACGGTTCTGAACCAATGCCTGAAGGGAGTGATGGACTGGATAAGGGTGAATAAATTGAGAGTTAATCCAGATAAGATGGAGGTTCTACTGGTAGGTGGGTCTCAGTCTGGATGGAGATATTTGGCCTATTCTTGATGAGGTTACACTCCCCCTAAAGGATAGGGTTCAGAGTTTGGGGGTGCTTCTGGACCTTGAGCTGTCCCGGGAATTCCAGGTGGCCAGGTGTGCTTTTCAACAACTCCATTTACCATATTTTTCCATCTATAAGATGCTCCCATGTATAGGACGCTCCGCCCCCACTTTTTTTTACTGATCTCCAAGCAAGCAAGCTGCTGCTGCTCACGTGCCCTAGCCACCTGGCTACGCCTGCCCCCCCGATCACGCCTGTGTCATTCCCCACCCCCCACCCCCAAGTATGCCCGTGGTTCTCCTCTCAGCCCCTTGTGTATAAGATGCCCCTACATTTTTAGCTAAATATTTTAATGAAAAAATATTGTCTTATACACGGAAAAATATGGTAATCCATCAAATACACCCACCTGGACAGACAGGATCTAATGACAGTGGTCCATGCACTGGTAGCTTCCCATTTGGACTACTGTAGCATGCTTTATGTGGTGCTGCCCTTGAAAATGGTCTGGAAACTTCAGCTGGTGCAAAATTGGGCTGGCCACTTGTTAACAGGTACTTCAAGACATGATCATATACGTAGTACGTATATCATCTCCATTGGCTTCCAGTTCAATTCTAGGCCCACCTTGATATATAAAACCCTAAACCCTAACCAAATCCCTAAGGTCAATGGCAGAGGTCCTCCTTTGGGAACTGTCCCACCAGGAAGTAAGGGGGGGCAGCTACCAGCAGGAGGGCTTTCAGTGCTGTGGGGCCTTGATTATGGAATCAGCTCCCCAGAGAGGTGCACCTGACACTCCATACTTTTCACTGTCAGGCCAAGATCTTCTTATTTTCTCAATGTTTTAATGGTTAGAATGTTTTTATATTTTAGAGTATGGTGGCTGCCATTGAATAATTGCTTTTATGATTTAGGTATTTTGTTATTTTTATTTATTTATGCATATTGATTCAATTTTATTGTTTATCAATATTTAATTATGTAAGGTAAAGGAGTCCATGCGGATTTTACTCCACTTAGCCAATGGCTAATAGGCGGCAGTGCTCATCTCTGTTTCTAAGGCCATGAGCCAGCGTTGTCCAAAGATGATCCATGGTCATGTAGCCAGCATGATGCCATGGAACTCTGTTAAATTTAATTATGTGAATTCATTTAATTATTTATTGTTATGTCTAGCAAAGGTATGAATATGTGACTATCATTAATATGAGGTCAAGAGGTGGGTAGGTTGGTGGCTGAGAGATTTTTAGTTTTTTTTTTAGATTTATTTAAAATGGCACTCTGTAAGTATGTTTGTTTTTACTGTTGTAATTGCTATAGGATGTAATTATGAACATCTATTTTTAATATTGCTTTTTATAAACTGTTCTGGGAGCCATGTATGGCTGTTGAATGGTCTATAAAAGCAATAAATAAATAAGAAGCTTTCATGGTTATTATGGTTCACAATCTTTTTACCATGGTCTATGATTCCTAATTTACCATGGTATCCATTCTCCCAACTCCGTCCTTTCATTATGTCACCTGCCTCTTGCTCATAGGTCTGCACATAGAGCTTGGATGACTGTATGAGCTTCTGCAGTCAATGCTCTTTCCAAGGGACTCTGCAATAGTTGCATACAAGGTCTGTGGAAACCATGATCCTGGATTTGAACAACATAACAAACCATGTTGGTAGCGAGAAATCCTAGAACAACCTGTTGTTTCTTATGGTAGTTTCTAAAGACCAAACCTACCATTGTGAAATACCATGAATAGGTTCAACAATAGTTCAACGGACCAATAATAGTTTAACAAAAATAAAAACAACCCACCATGTCTTGTTACGTTGTCCATCCAGTCCTCCTGCTGTTGGCATGCATCCCATCAGCCACTGCACCTGAAATTCAGTCTGTCAGGATCAGAGGCTGGTTCACCCTACAAGAACCTGCAGAACCAGGAAAAGCCCTGCAGGTGCTTGCAAGGAACAGCTGTGTGGCAATTATACAGTGCAACTGGAAGCCCGGGAATGCTGCATAAAAGACTTCACTGCACTACTGCTCCTTGCCATAGTAACATAAGCTGATCTGGTGGCTATCTCATGTTTTGGCTTCCAGTTTTGCCAACCGAGATCTTGCTCCAAGTCCTTGTTCCTGCCTACCTCCTGCCCAGCTCCAGCCAAGCTCCAACCTGTTCCTGCTTCCATCCTTGTCTCCAGTCTGACCCTAATTCCTAGGTACCTGTGCCCATTCTCCCTGATCTCACTTTGCTCCTGCATGTGACTGTCTTTCTGGTACCTGACCTTTCACCTGCTCTTGGATTGTGTTTTTTCCTGAACCTTGGCTGTTGAATTCAATACTGTCCTAGGACATGACCCTTACCTCAGGCCTAAACCTGGAACAAGCCTCTGCCCTGCATCTGCACCCTGGTCCCAGTTTCTTGACCATAGCTGCCTACAACCTGCAACCCAGACCTTCCACAATCCCATGGTGCATCACTTCCTGCCTGTCACTTGCTTCTTTTTCACTGGTCCACACAGAGGCTGGATGGCTGGAGCAGTTCCTGAAGTTTTTCCAGAGAACTCTGTGATAGTTGTATACCAGCACCATGAAAACCATGGTCCTGGATTCAGACAAGTCACGGTGGTCTGGAGATACCATAGAACAAAGCATTGTTTGTTGTCATGGTTTCTAAAGACCAATTTTATCATAGTGAAATACCATGATTCAGTTCAGACACCACAACATACTGACAACAGTAAAAACAAAACACAACATCATGGCTTATTGTGCTGTCTTAAGTCAGCTACTGTCAGCTACAGGACCTACATCTAAGAAGCTAGAAGGCATATACAGAATCCAAAGGAAAAATGCTGTTTTTCTCTTCTCACATCTGTTGCTGTAGTATTGTAGTATTACAATTGTAGGTAGGAGGAAGGTAGAAGACTAAATTTGATGGGTCAGAGAATTTACTCCCCAGAGGCCTTTGGTCTGCACATCTTCAGTAAGCAGGCAGCAGTATTCACATACCAGTTTTTTGTCTGAGAGAAAATAGACTCCTTCTTCAATTACTTACCAAATTACCAAAGTCCAAGGCTGTAAGTTTGTTTAGACAACATGTTAATATCTGATGTAACCAGGCCAGCTATGATGCTAAAGTTATGGTTGGTGCCATAACCCTTCGTTGAGACACTTGGCTCCACCCATGACATCTTTGCAGGGTACGTGTAGGAAGCTTTGTTCATGCATATAGAAGATCACTCTTTGATGCAGAAGGATTGTTTAATGCAAAGATGGATGAGGCTATTCAGAAAACAAAGAATCTGCAAGGAAGATGTACAGGCCAAACAAACTACCTTTCTCCCCTTTCCACAAAGTCATTGGTCCCACAAGCATCTTTTCAGCTCCACCAACAAGGTGATTGTTCTATGAGACAACAGACATCACAGATAATGAGGCACTGGTATTCTACCCTATGGCTTCATACCCCCTGTTTGAAATGCATCTAGCTCCTTTCTTTAACACCTGGAAAGCCATAACATAATTGTGTTTGCTTATTACTTTGCTATATAAACCATCCAGAGAATTTGATTGAAGAATGGTGTGCGTGCACGCGCGCACACACACACACACACACACACACACACACACACACACATATAGAGAGAGATGATATAGATATATACACACAAACACACACACACCTTCAGTTGGCAATAAATAGTATATATGATTTACCTCTAAAAAAATTCTATTATATATTTGTTCTGCTTTAAGATGCCACATTGTTTTCTTCCTTCTACCCTAGCAAGTTCCTTTCTAGATTTTTCATTATCTAGCATATTGAAGGTACAATGTCATTGTCATGAGAACCTAGGCCAATGAGCTGTGCGTATATGCACTGTGTTAGACTATGATGACTTTGAAACTCATGGAACATTTTTCCAGAGAGCTTCTCTAAAGATAATTGGATGAAAACAACATTTGGTCACTAAGAGGTGCTGAGAAGCAACAAATGAGGAAAAGGTCATCCAAATGCCCAGGTATAGGCAAGACTTTAGTAAGCAGCACAGTTATTGTACCAGTTGAAGGGAAGGCACCATGTGCATGACTGAGGTAACTCAAATCTCCATCTAGAGGACAAAGTGGAAAAATAGCAGCTAATCTTCAAGATGCTTTGGGCAATACAGCAAAGGGGGGGTGGGACGGGGGGGGGGGGGGGGGGGGGTGGAGCAGAGGACACCACTGCAAAATGTCTCAGTGCCTGGAAAAATATTCATAATATAAGTTGAGCTGACCTTCTTTTTATCCTGGCCATTTATATTCTCTTATGAAGTGTTAAGTATTAAAAACATAAAAGGTTCTTTCCAGAAGTACTGCACTGATTGCTCACATATGTTTCTGCTGCCCAGCCATAAGGCTTGACTGTAAGATTACTATGTATAACATCATCTGTTTTCTATCTGAATTTGAACAGTTTCAGTGTTTAATTTCCTGAAATGCCCTGATCAGATTTAAAGGGAGAGAGAGAATTAAAAAAAAAAAAACTCTCTTATCTGCACCCTTTTGTATGGTGCACACTTGAAGGTGCATATTCAACTTCCACGCCTTTGCTAGTAGTGCGTGCCTTCCACCACCACACTGGTAGACTTAGATTATGTGGATTTCATTTCCCTTGAAGGAAGCTTTATTAAGAGTTAGAAACATAGAAACAGAGCGAGTCAGAAGGGGTCTCCCAGGCCATCTAGTCTGACCTCCAGTACCAGCTGGCTCCGCTCACGACATGCCCACCATGTGGACGTCCAGCCTATCCTTGAACACCCGCACCGATGGGGCCTCAACGACCTCTCGTGGAAGCCCATTCCACACCCTCGGGGTCCTGACTGTCAGGAAGTGCTTCCTGGCATCCAAATGGAACCTTGGCTCCCTGAACTTTGCTCCATTGGAGCATGTCCTGCCTTCCTCTGCAGGGGAGAACAGGTCTCTACCCATCTCCATGTGACATCCCCTCACATACCTGTATGTCGCCAACATATCCCCTCTGAGTCTCCTGTTCTCCAGGCTGAAGAGACCCAGTTCCCTCAGTCTCACCTCATACGGCATCCCCTGCAGTTATGTACCAGTTTAGGATTACTTTTTGCTTTATAATTAACCCTCTTCAGGCTCTCATTACATAGAAGGGTAATAAAAGACTCCCCCCCCCCCCCGCACTCCTGCCACATCACAACAACAATTATTTTGAACATGCCTGCAAAGAAGCATTATCTACAGCAGATGCTTTTCCTAATTAAGAGCAAAAGAATTTCCCTACTTAAGGCTGGAATACTATATTCACTTATTTTAACTCAATGGGATTTACTTCTGAATAGATATTCATAGGATTGTGCTGTGAATTGCCTGTTCCCAGTGAGAAGTCTGCAAAGGCAACTCACCTCAGAACTACACTTTAAGGGTTTCTGGAAATCTGTATGCTCAGTTCCTCTTTGATTTTGCTTTGGTAAACAGTCCTGGAACATGGTTTGTTGTTTGGTTAAAACTCTGTGTTCTTCCTTCCTCAAGAATAGCGAGTCCTGAGTTCAGATGTCATAGTGCACAATCCAGGCTTGTGGTGTTTGTAGGTTGCTTGCCAAAATGGAAGCATTGAATCTTGGGAAAGCAGCACAAACACTTTTAGCAAATCCTGGGCTGCATGGACCAATGGTCTGGCATACTGTGATATAGCATCTTATATTCCTTTCCATCTGTGAAAGCCTTTACTGCACTGGTATAAGAAATACGCTTTGTAGTAAAATAATTTTATGCTCTTAAAAATATTCTTTTAAAATAGGGACATAAGGTTGCATCTGCAGAATAGCTGCAGTTCAAATATGTTCAGAAGTATTTACTAATGTAGTAGTCAACTAAAAAGACATTTAAAATAATTAAAGGTGTAATGTTTCCCTTAAAATCTGTTTGTAATGGAAAGCCAGCCAGGATTGCCCACTCCCCTTGCCAACTGGGCCAAATCCTAGTAAATCCCTGGTCCAAGAACCCTGGTCCAAGACCTGACACTGGTATTCAGCACATGACAAACCCAAGCTTGGGGAAATAACCATCTTGATTAAAAGGTAAAAAAAAATAGGGTGAGGGGTCTAAAACATACAATCTAAAAAGGTAAAAACGGAAGAGGAGAGAGGGAGGGGGAAAGGACATCAGCAACAAATTGGCCCATTCAGACAAGAAAATAACTAACAATTTCTATCCTTGCCTAGACACAGTAAGTCTACCTTCTAGCAGCACAGCAGAGACAGGATGCCACTGCAGTCTTCAATGCAGAAAAATGGAAGCAGGACAGAACCTGTCCCAAGAGAGGAACAAAAGGCTGTTCAACTCTTCAGCTTTATTCTCCCCAACCAGCCCCCTTCATCCGACCATAGGATGATGGCTCCACTGGCAATCCCCAGGGACCAGCCATTAACTCCAAGTACCAGTTGCTAACAGGTCTTCTCATGTTCTCTCCTCTGACCTTGAGGCTAACTTGGAGATTTCTCATCTCCCTAACAGAAGAGGGAGGACAATGACTCCCAAAGGCCTTGCGCACCTGATTCCCTCCAGGCTGGAACCTGGTATTTCCAGCAGTTTGTTAATTTTTGGATTAACCCTTTCCCCACCTTCTGGAACCTGGAAAGCTCCTTCGCATTACACTGTTAACATAAACAGTTGAAAATTAGAATTAAAGAAAGTTGAGATATGGTGGGTTGTCTGTCAGATGGTATCGTACAGTGTTCATTTGTGTTCACTCTGATGTATTCTGTGTGGCTTCCTCCATATTGTATATTCAGAATTGTAACTGTAATGTTCATACATGCTGTCTATCCCAAATATTTCACAAAGCTAAATTGAAGACAGTGCCCAACAAATAGGGATTTCCCAGAGAGGCAGACTTTGGAGTGTGTGATTCTGGGCTGTTTGAACCTGCCCCAATACCTCAACCTAGATTTGATTGTAACACCTTTTGACTTTTACCTGTTAAGTTAGTTCAGCTCAGATCTTGCATCTCAATCCATTTAATCAGGAGTGGGTAACTTGTGACCCTCTAGTACAGACACAGAGCATACTTTCTGAACATGAACAGTAGTGAACATTTTGTAGATAATTTTGAAAGAAAGGCATTGGGCCTTATTCCTGCATTGTCTTTCCTAGGCACCCTACATTTTAATCCCAGTCATGTCAAGGTTATTAAAATATACTTCAGAGAGAGAGAGAGAGAGAGAGAGAGAGAGAGAGAGAGAGAGAGAGA
>NW_025335358.1:142437-165108 GCF_004798865.1 Varanus komodoensis
TCTTTCTTTCTTTCTTTCTTTCTTTCTTTCTTTCTTTCTTTCTTTCTTTCAGAATCCAGTTTGAATGTCTGTCATTTCTTGCTCCATACAGAGTAGTATTGTCTATTGCGACACATTGAACATCACTTTGCTTTTTTGGAAAATTAGTGCAATTGTCCTATATTTGCTATACTCCTTAGTTTATCATTTCTTGGGGATAGGAATGTATATTGAACACTGGAAATCTGTGGGCCATTGTTTTGTTTTCCATATTTGTTGACATTTTCTTTTTTAGGATTTGCACTAATTTAGTGTCTACACAGCTTGAAATAGGGTGTGTTTTTTATGCTTTGTTTCATACATGTGCGTTCAGAGCAATTTTCACTTTCTAATATTGCAGGCTCTGTTTGTATTTTTTCCTAATAATAGCTCTCTGTTCACAGTTATTCTGGTTTATCCTCAAATAAGTTCAGTAATGCAAATCTGTTCTTTATATGGATTTTAAATTTCTCAGGAATGTTATTTAAGTTGTATTTTGGTATTTTGCTTCCATTAGTCATCTTTTTCAACTTTTATATTATTTATTACCACAATCTGCTCCTAATCTGGTTTTGGAAGACAGACTACATCTCCTATTTTCAGTTACTTAGTCTGTTTGATTGCTAACTTGGCTACCTGGTGATGTTCATGTGTATAGTCATCTGAACTGTAGCCTGGATTATGTATTTGTAATATACAGATTACTTCATAAAATTCTGTGAATAATTCTCCAGCTTCATTTCTCACCCCTAAGCCAAATTCTTCCAAAACATTAAATTCTACTTTGTTTCCTACTTTTGCATTCTCATCACCTATAATTATCAGCATGTCTTGGTTTGATGTGTTACAAATTTTATCTTGGATTCCTCCATAAAAAATTAAATTTCTTCTTCAGCATTTGTGTTGGAATGTAGACTTGAATAATGATTATGTTGATTGGCTTTCTGAGCTTTACTCAGCTGGACTTTGTATGATATAGTCCCTTATTGGCTGTGCTACATCCTGCCTTAGTGTTAGAACCATTTAATTTCTTCTGAGTTTGTCACTTCCATAAATCATGTATTTGTCTGACTGAAAATGCTCCAATTCAGTCCACTGTAGTTCACTCCCAGCAAATACTTCAGTGCTTAACTCGTCCATTTCTTGCTTTATGGTTTCCAGTTTGCCTTGCTTCATACTTTTTATTGTTCCATGTTCCAGTTGTATGTCTTGTGCTGCATCAGGCTGTGGGTTGAATGTCTTCTGACCTGGATTTCTCATATTCTGGCACTATCTCTTGTTTTATTCTGGACTGTTTCATCATAAGTTTTTTTTACTAGGAAACATCAGAAATGGTTCTCATTGCCTTGTGCACAGAACTAACCCAAGTTAGCTTCAGCTTGACTGCTGTTGTCTCTGAAAGATTCTTTGCCAGTGCCACCTTTAACTACTAGTGCTGCCCAATAACTGCCATTCAGGAGTTTTTCTCCCATAGCATTAGAGGTGCCCATTCTCTTCTGCTGTTGTGACTGTTACTTCTAAAGGAGAGTGGGGATGCATCTTAGACTGGTGCCTCAACTTTGACCATTGTTTCCTGGGTGACCCTATCAGAGACCAGCCTAGTGAGAGAGTCTGGTGTTCTGGCAACATTTCTCTGTCAGACCCCATCACCATGTTAAGGTATACATGCAAGAGGGAACCATTAGAATAGTAAGAGCATAATATGCTTGAATCTAGTATTGGCAATAGGTTTTGATTTTTTTTAATGGAGTGGCAGAGTTGATAAATTTATTAGAATTGGTTTTGCTGCAATGTGAGTTATGCTTTTTGTGCAATAATTCTTACTGCAAATCCAAAAGTGCCACCAGCACAAAGTGACCAATTCCAGGCAAGCTTGTGTGTAAGATATATCCGGAATTTCCATTTTAGCACAATCAAACACCATATTGTGTAATTATTAAAACCCATATCAGGAAGCTGTATTTTAAATCCAATTTCCACATGAAATAGGGAAACCATTATAAAATCATGACATATCTGAACACATGCATTTGATGTGGGATAAGAACACTGAACTATATTTACAATGAAAATTATTTATTTATTTATTAACAATATTATATCCCATCCTTTACAAAACATCCCAGGACAACTTACAACCGTACTGTAGAATTGATGCTTTGAAAATTGTAAAAATAAATCTGCAAAGTTAT
The DNA here is from genome assembly GCF_004798865.1 of Varanus komodoensis. Taxonomy (NCBI): domain Eukaryota; kingdom Metazoa; phylum Chordata; class Lepidosauria; order Squamata; family Varanidae; genus Varanus; species Varanus komodoensis. Next base: position 144,648 of record NW_025335358.1, read on the forward strand.
ATATTCCATTACATGAAGATCCAGGTTCTTATATGAGTCTTTGCTTTACTTGTTTTGATATCCTGGGTAAAGATGAGTAAATTAGTGATATCTGAGCTCATCAAGATTCTTTGAACACCAGTGCACTGCTCATCCCATGATTCATAATCATGTTTGTAAACGAGAAAACTGCAAAACAGAAGAATGTGAGTGTTATGCAAAAATCCACATACACGCACAGATTTCCTCATGCACTAAACATCTGGTGGTTTAAACTTGGTGCACTAGAAGAAAGTTGTGTGGTTTCAGGAAATTGTGTATTGCTTGAGTACACATTTTGCAAATGCAAACACAAATTCATGAATTTGTGGACATTTTTCATGAAAATACATTCCTGTTCACATTCAGGATTGTGAACAGGAAATTTTCGAGTGATTTGCAAACTGAAATGAAATGCTCATGCATTTCTCTCCCTGGGTAGTTGTGGAGTGGAGTCTGATACATCCAAACTACTGAAACCATGAAGCCATGCATGATATGTCCTATCATTTTTACTACTTTAACAAGAAATAGCCATGGTGTAAAAAACAACCAGAAAATCTAGCCTATAGACAAATGAATCATTGGACTCACAGTTCTTATGCCAGTGTAAGCAATATAAATCTCTCTTGTCTCTAGGCCTAATGTCATACTTTTTTTAATCAACACCATTTCCTTTTCAAAACATTATAAGTAAAATGCTTGATAAGAACATACTGAATTCATATGTCTTATATTAATATGTGAACTAGAACATAGTTATCTTGCAATATTTACACATCTCACTTTTGTAATGCAAGTTTCATTTTTTTAAAGGACAAAAATGTGTATATTAAGGGAAATTGTGCACAGCAATATTATTGAAAACATAATTTTTATTATTGGGAAAACATCAATAGGAAACTGCTTACAAATATCTATAAATTGGGTAAAATAATGCAGAAAAAATAAACACAATTTCATATAGACATTTTTAAAAGTTGCAAATGAATGTGGAAAAGCTCCAGAAAAAAATGAGGATAGGAAAAATGAGAAACAGAGAGGAAACAACATTGACAGATTTGTTCATCCATATTCCAATGTTGCAATTCCCTTTTTGCTTCTCCAGGCAAAAACAATATACATAATCTATATATTCCATGTATGTGGTGGGTGATAGTAGCCTCAATACAACAAATCTGTTAGATCAACTCTCGAAGTGAGTGTTTAGGATTAAAATGCTTCTTGTGCAGAGTTCTGTGGTTCTTTCCTCCAGAATTTCTGTTTAGCCTGAGCAGTGAATGAGTGCAAATCTGTGTGGAGGAAGAACACACAAAGAAAGCTACTTAACTCAGTTCCTTCAGAATCACCACCAACATCATGTTTATTCATCCATGAGTGAAAGATACAGATTCATCATAACTCTCTCCCCAGGGCTGAAAAAGTAGATGACCTGAAGAGAAGAGTTAAGCAGGCTTCCCACTCTGGGCATTCTTTGAAATTGACTTTGTATAAAAGAAAACATAAACCCTGCAGAGGGCAGAACTATAGAGCTAACATTGTGTGTGATAGTTGAGAGAAACATTGGGATTGAAAGTAATTGAATCTAATTAGGAAAAACAATTAGCAAATTGTTTCAATGTGGGACTGGGGCTGGATGCATGAGGCAATTGTCCAACAATTAGTCAAGATAACTTAAAAAGCAATGCTAAATAGAAATGTACCCTGGATGACATGGCATGGCTAGAATGAACAGTATACTGTCTTCTTGTACAATTTTCAATGGCAGATAGCATGGAAAAGGAATTATTGTGTAGAGGCCCCAAATTTTTCTCTCTTTATTTTTAAGGTGTTTTGCTTTGTTCTTAATGACTCCCCCCCCCTTTTTTTTTTTTGGTATGTTGCCACATCAGGACCAAAAGACCACTTCCCTGAGGTGGACCACTTATTCCAAATTATTTTATAATACTTGGAAGAAACTGCCTTCATGTGGATCACTCTGATCCTTCCCATAACAATGCCATGCACACACTGGAACCAGGGATACTGATGTGGGAAATAACAGCTTGATATGGTGGTCCATAACTGTGAAATAATCATGCTCAAGGGTTGAATCTTTGTATCAGGTGTGGAGTCCCTACAGACTCTTTTTGAGTGTGTGTATGGAGACCACCTGCAGCTCTTACCCTAATTTCCAAAGCCCTTTTCATGAAATCATTTTAGAGCTCTGAGTATGGTATCTGCCCTTGTCCTGGAAGCTCATATGATGGGAAGCAAGAATGAGAATCAGAAAAGGGGCAATCCAGCCATCATTGTGTTCAGCCCTCCCCACTGACATCCTGTCTCTGATTGGAGGGAAACCAAATTATCTGGTTGGCTATCTTCCCAGATGTGTACTGAATGATGGAGAGGTAAAAATGTATGCAAATATAGCCTCATGATGGAATCAGTAACAAGAAATGTTTAACATCTTTTCAGTCTGATCCTGGCTTCATGTCAGAAACCAGTATCACTTGTTGTCAAGACAGCTATTTCAATGATATAGAGGCTGTTGATTTGAACCTTTATTTTTGTGCCCCAAATGTATCTTGAAAGGTCTGATAGTCCCCTGGCTATGGCTGGGGTGAATGTTAAGGGGTGGTAGCAGTCTACTGGTAATTGTGTGCCCCTGCCTACACCATATCAGGTTGGGAATGGGAGTCTCTCTCCCTTTGCACCTGTCAAGTAAAATATAGGGTGAGTGGTATTATTTGTAAAATACTTATATTCTTGAGGAAAATGCCCTGTAGATAACTATGACTAATTTTAATCTGTATTTTATCTTCTTTCTTTAGAAAATACTTTGGAGAAAAAATTGGAATGTATTTTGCCTGGTTGGGCTTATACACAGAATTTCTTATTCCATCTTCTGTAGTTGGAATCATAGTGTTCCTGTACGGATGTCTAACTATTGAAAGTGACATTCCTAGGTAAGGTTGTATGTGTGCAATATGATTTGATATCCAAAATGCTGTATTATTGTTGTTGTTGTCATTTCTATACTGCCTGTATCCACAGCTCTCCAGGCAGTGTACATCAAAATATAAAAACAATACAATACATAAAAAACCATAACAATTAACAATTAATTTAAAATAACAAAAAAGAACATTAAAAGACACAGCCAAGAGTAAAAGGCACCTGGCTAATTGTATTAGTCCCCTGAATGATCAGGGAGGTCTTTAAAGTCCTCCACAAAGAAGGTTGTTTTAATCTGGTGCCAAAACGTTGGCAAATTTGGTGCCAGGTGGGCTGCAGCAGAGAGGTTGTTCTAAAAATGGGGGCCACTACTGAAAAGACCTTCTCCTAGTAGTCACCCTCCAAACCTCTCAGGGGATTGGCATCTGGAAGAAGGTCCAAGAGGCTGAGTGTAGTGTCTGGGTAGATTGAGGTTAGGAGAGGCTATCCCACAGGTACTGCAGTCTCAAGCTGCATAGGGTTTTATAGGTTAAGACCTTGAATTGGGACTGAAAGCATACAGGCAGCCAATGCAGGTGGGCCAGAACTGATCTTATATGTTCAGACCTCTGGGTCCCAGTTATTAATTTGGCTGCCACATTCTGCACCAGTTGCAGCTTCTGAACCATCTTCAGGGGCAGCCCCATGTAGAGTGTGTTTCAGTAATCTAATCTATAGATTACTAGAGCATTGATTACTGAAGCCAGGCTATTTCTGACTAGGTAGGGGCACAGCTGGGCTACCAGCTAAAACTGGTAGAAGGCACTTGGAGTCACTGATGCCACCTGAGCCTGAAGTGATAAAGATGGATCACGGTACATCCTGAAGCTATGAGCCCACACCTTCAGGGAGAGTGTGACCCCATCAGAACAGGTTGAACATCCCCCATCCGGTCAGAGAAACCACCCATGAACAGCATCTCAGCCTTGTCTGCATTAAGTTTCTGTTTGTTTAGCAGTCCATTGTCGTAGCTAGACACTGGTTTGGCACATCCACAGCCTCACATGCTTACAATGAAGGGGAGAAACTGAAACGGTGCACTCTAAAACTCCAGATGAGCCCATTCATGCAGATGTTAAATAGTATGGGGGACAGAACAGACCCCTGAGGAACTCCATGCTGGAGATCCATGGGCCTGACCAGTATTCCCAAAGCACCACCTTCTAGAGGCAGCCCTCCAGGTAGGAACAAAACCACTGCAATGCAATGCCCCCCACACCTAACTCAGATAGTTGCACCAGAGGAATGCCATGGTTGATGGTATGGAAAGAGGGTCATGCTTCCACTACCCGATGGTACGAGGCAATTGGGGCCATATCTGTGCCAAAACCAGGCCTGAACTCCAGTTGAAATGGATTCAGATAATCAGTCTCATCCAAGAGTGAGATTGATTGGCAATCATCCTCTCTATAACCTTGTCTAGGAAAGGTATATTTGCTCTTTAGGTCTGCGTGGGACCACCCCCTTTCCAAGGAGACTTTTATAAGCCAGGAGGGTCAAGAACCCAGTACTGAGGTGGTTTCATGAATCTGCCCAAGCATCTTGTCCACATCATCAAGCTGTACCAACTGAAACCCATCCAATAAAACTGGATAGCTCCATCAAATTAACTGCTGTAACTCAGGAGTCAAAGTTCAGCAGATGCAAAGATTTTTTCTTGGAAGTGCCCAGTGAGTAGGTTACAGCAGGGCAAAGATGGTTCCAAGGTGTTCCTGGAGTCAAGTGTAATAAGATCCAGACAAACTTGAAAAGCTCATTTGGGTGGCAAAGAGAAAATTGGATAGAAGTACTGAGGCATTTTTTCTTTGCCACCTTCACTGCCTCAGATTAACTCAATTGTAAGCACATGCCAAGTTTCTGTTGCATTCACTGGAATTTCTCCATCTGCACTCCAGCCATCTCCTAAGTTGTTTCATTGCTCTCAGCTCCAGGGTATATGACAGAGCTGTCTGAGCTCTACTGTAGAGAGGGCACTTAGGAGTGATCGTGTCAACTGCCCAGGTCATTTCTGTATTCCACAGAGTGACCAGGGCTTCAACAGGCGCACCAGCCATGTCAGCCAGAAAATCCTCCCAGAATTCTCTGGAAGCCATCCAGATCTATTAGCTTCCATGAATGGACCATCTTAATGGAACCTTTACCCTTGCAGAGGGGGAAAGCTGCCAAAAGTCTAAATCTCAGCAGGTGGTGATCTTACTGTGATAGAGGGATTGAGTCAAAGTCCCCCATACTCAGAGCATCATCCTCATATCTGGCCAAGAAGATAACATCTCACGTAGTCCCCACTACATACATTGGGCAAGTGACATGTTGGAACAGTCCCATGGTTGTCATGGTGATCATGAAATCCTGAGCCATCCCAGATAAGGTTCCCTAAGCATGAATGTTGGTAATGGGGGACTTCAGCATCACATCCGAGACCCTCTGTCAGCTCAGGTAGAGAGACTGGTAGGTTGCAGGGTGGGTGGTACACCAACAGACTAGTTGTTGGATGGACAGGGTACCTGAAGAGAAAGAGATGGAATTCCTATAGACCAGCACAACCCCTACTCCACAGCGCTCATGTCTGCCCTCATGCTGAACCAAGTATTCCAGTGGACACACCTGGGAGAGACTAACTCCTCCCTGTTTACCCACCCAGGTCTCAATTATACACGCCAGATTGGCTGCCTCTTCCATGATTATATTGTGATTGAGGGAGACATTATTCTTCATCAATCTGACATTTAGAAGCAGCATCCAGAGACCTGAGGTCCAGCTGATATGGCAACCATCAAACCCATGGGTGGGGGAGGACAAAAACACAGGTCAGCCATTAACTGTTTGGGCTGTGTTCCCCTTGCCTGGCCAGTCATCCCCTCAGCACCATATCTACCCATCACTACACTAAATGCCCCCCCCCCCACTCCATCTTCTCACTTGTCACCATAGATGCACTCTCAGCCAGGGCCCCCAGCATAGCACAGGGTGGTGAAGGGCAACCAGAAAGTCAACTTCCCCTTTTGGCATCCATTTGGGTATATTGCTGCCAGGGCTAGTGGCAGCTTGCCCCTCATCAGCAGGCCAGCTTTTATGCTAATGAGGGCTGCTGGAATTGTCAGGTCAGGTGCAGGCACTTGGCCCTGATGGACTGTGTTGGGTCCAGGAGGAAAGCTGGAAGCTGAGAGTGATGAGGGGCAGTTGCAGCAGCAGCAGGTCTGAAATTGCCACATAGCAGTCCTCTTCCCCACTGGTCCCCAAAGCTCCTCACCAGTCCCAGGGTACAGAGTGCCCTGGCCAGAACCAAGTGACTGTACTGGTGACTATACACTTGTTTAAGAACTGGAAAGATTATGGAACATGGGCTTAACTCAAAGGCCACCCAATGAAAGAGAATAAGAGAGTTGTTTTTGCTGTTCTAGTATCCTTGTTCTCCATAAACTCAAAGATAGTTGTTCCATGCATTTTCTCCCTCGCAACGCCCTACCATTAGAATGGCTTGAGTTTTATGAGATCTCCCTGTATTCTTCCATTGGTATATTTAAATGCACACATATTTTTCTTCTCTCTGTTTTGGTGTTCTCAAATGTTATCTCTGTCCCCTGCCTTTTCTGTCCAGCTCCCATGCCCTCAAAAGCATAGCCTCTTTAGGCCAATAAACACAGGGGAACCCATCAAAGAAAAAGTATGCATGATTGCCATGTGTATGTTGACCCTTAGAACATAAGCCAGAAGGCAGGATGTATGCCTCAGTACTTATTTTTACTGTGATATATGTGTTAAATGATTGTATTTATTCTTTCTGCTTTAAAAATACTTCCATCTAATAACTAAAGTGGTAGAATGCATGACAAAACCGTATCTATAGCACCCTCTGGTGTCTTTTAAACTTAGTAAACTCTCTCTCTCTCTCTCTCTCTCTCTCTCTCTCTCTCTCTCTCTCTCTCTCTCTCTCTTAATCAGTGCTAGTGTAACTTTTTAAGGGGAGAACAGCTTTTATCATCACTATACTCCAACAACTCTGTTTATGGACTGGCAAACAGTATGCACATACTGAATGTAGACATTCTTTGTATTGCTACGGTTTTCTATCACTTTCCTGTTATAGAATTGTGACTCTGGGTTGACAATGGCTGCATGTGGTGCTGATTCTGTAGTATTGTGGGCTGTGCATATGAGTGTGCATGTGTACACAAAGGAGGATGCGATTCCTGGGAGAAAGGGTGGCTAGACTTCTTCTCTGCCAGCATAATTTTGCTTCAAGGTTGCTGGGAGAGATAGAGGTACTAAAGCCTCCTCCATGTCCCAGCATCCCTAATCAAGATAGTTGCATTAGGGGTGCAAAAGCAACAGTCCTTGCTGCTTTGGGGTCCCTGAGGGAGGGAATGGGTATAGCAGCTTGGTCAGTTAGGCTGTATGGAAAGTGAATGCAGCCATGCCAGACAGTACATAGTGCATACATAGGTCAGGGGTTGTGCCCCTGTAAGAGGCATGGGATGTCCACTTCTGTCTTAAGGAAAATACTTGCCAGGTTTTTTGAAATAAACGAAGGAGTATTAATATTTCAGGATAAGTGTTGTGTTTCCATGGGAGTTGCTTGCTTCTTGATAAAGGATTACTCTGGGAAGTTTTCAATAGGGAAAAAATAGAAAAGGGGTTAGGAGCATGCCTCCCTGCCACCTCCCCCCACCCACCCAAGCAGTTATATAATTTAATTGCTGTTAATTATAAGCCTGTCTGTAAAAAAAAGAAAAAGAAACAATTGTATGACCAGGAGAATATGTCACTGGGAGAGAGAGCTGATCTGAGGTTTAGGACACTGAAAGCCAACAGGTTCAGGGATCTTTCCAGTTGCATTTGGACACATTTTCTTGCTTTGGGTAAGGTGGATTTTAGTGGCCTAGAGGAAGACATGCTGCCAGCTGCTTCATTTTCTCTCCTCCAGCTGTGGCTGCCACTGCCACTACTTTCCTCTGCTTCTCTCTTTACACCACCACTGCAACCAGCATTTCCCTCTCTTCTTTTTCCTAGCAGTACAATCCTGCTGCCTAGACTTCGCATTACTCACTTAGTACCTTCCTCAGAGAGAGAAATGTTCTGAGTAAGGTGGTCCTGGAGATAGCCTCTGCTGTGGCAACACAGGAATTCTTTAGAGAACCTGCATTTGATCCAGGCAGGTTCTCATAAGAACCCAAGAAAAGCCATGCTGGATCAGGCTAAATGGTCCATTCAATGAAGCACTCCATTCAAACAGTAACAAACCAACTGTCCTCAGGACCCTCCAAGCAGGGTGGGGACAAGAATTCCATCTGCTGAGGCTCCTCAGCAACACTGAAAAGGTGTGCATCTTGCTTTTCTATTGTGACATTTGTCATAGGAGCAAAGAGCCAGAATGCTACCACCACCATAAAGACACTGCTGTCACTTTTAGGAGGTTGTTTAATGCCCCCACAATTTGCTGCCTGGGGGAACCACCTTGAAGTAGCCTAAGGTGTCTCTGTAAATTTGATGGGGATCTCTACTGGAATATTTCAATTGTTCTTCCACCTATGATTATACAGTGTATTTATAAATAAAATGAGTGTTACAAAATGTCAATAATCCACTGATATCCTTCCAAAGGAAACTGAGCCCTGTGCCCCTGGAATTTCCTGAATTTGTTGAATTGGAGTGTAACAGTAATTCTCCTTTGTGATCTCTGAGCATTACACACATGGGCTCTATACTTGTGCTGACTTTCACTGGGCAAAGTTTTCTCTTTTTTAAAATATTTTTTTAAATTATTTTCTCTACAAATTTAAAACTAAAACAGCAATTATTCCCAAGACATTGGACATACTGGGTTGACATCTTACTTTTTTTTTTTACACTCAATAACCATATTCAATTCTTCATATAGTCCCATTTCTCTAACCAAAAATAAAAGGAATTCCAACTTTGATAGAAGTATGTATCTTCCTTGTCCTTCAAAGACAAAGTCAATCTGTCCAGTTCTGCACAATCCAAAATCTTTTTTAAGATCAGCTCATTGGTAGGTGGCTCTTCATTCCTCCAGTATTGGGCAAATACAATCCTTTCCGCAATAATTACATGTAAGATCAAATATATACACTGTTTATCAAAATCATCAGGAATAATGCCTAATAGAAATACTTCAGGTTTAAATATTAAAGGTTTTTGTAGCATTTCTTCAAGCCATTTGTGTATTTTAACCCAGTATTCTTTTGCCTTAACATAAGTCCACCACATATGATAGAAAGTACCAGGTTTGTGCTTACATTTCCAACATCTATGTATTTGACATATTTGGGAACATTTTTTGCTAGTCTATTCAGTGATAAATACCATCTATAAAACATTTTATAAAGGCTTTCTTTATATGAAGTTGCTAAGGTTATCTTAATATTTCTTTCCTACAGCTTTTGCCATTTCTGTAACTCAATAATATATCCAAAATTTTGTGCCCATATGTGCGGAGGCAGGAGGCAGGGGGCTCACCCCTTTTCCTGGGGCCTTCCACAGACCAGGGCCGAAGATAACAGGGCAAGTCTGGGAATCTGTGTGGGGAGAGCAACTCGTGAGAAGACCACGGCCAGGGTGTGAGCTCACAGCTGTATGGGATTGCAGACAGAGGCAGGAACAGCTCAGTTGGGTGGGGTGGTGCAGGAGGAGGGTGGATAAAGGAGGAGAGAGGGGGTGAGCAGGGGAGACTGAAGAGAGGGGAGAAAGCAGGACACACATGTGCTGGCAGGTGAGCCAGCACAAATGGAGAGCGTTCGTTGCCATAGCGCCAGGAGGGAAGGGAGCCAGAGCAGGCCAGGCCAAGGCACTACGGGAAGCGAACCGGTGAAAGTGTAAAGAGGCAATAAAGACCGGGTGAGTGCACTGTCCTTCTGGTGTTGCTTTTCATGGAAAATCAAGGAAGAGGCAGCTTTAGCTGGCACCCCTCTCCTGACACAGTCACAGTGGTGGAGAATGATGCGGGCAGAGCGGCATGGGGGGGCACAGGTCATCTCCCCCCTCCACCCCAGCTGACTCCTGGATGGCCTGGTGGGCTGAGCAGCAAAGGCTCCAGGCCCAGGAGCAACAACGTCTGTTGCAGCAATTAGCAGCACAACAGATGTAGCTCATGGAGCAAGTTTTCTCTACCCAGCTCCAGAACCAAAGCTCTTTGCTTCAGCAAGTGCTGGGAGGACTACAAAGCCCTCAAGCTGAGACCCTGGTGGGGCAGACAGGAGGAAAAGGCCTAGGGCTTATGCAGATCTCTAAGATGACCACAGAAGATGACCCTGAAGCCTTTCTAAATGCCTTCAAAAGGGATGCCCTGGCAGCCAAATGTCCCAAAGACCAGTGGGCCCTCATCCTAACACCTTGACTCATGGGTCCTGCCCAAGAAGCCGTGGATACCCTTACCCCAGAAGCGGCAGGCCAATATGATTTAGTAAAAGCGGCCATTCTAGAGAATTTGAATGTCTCTGAAGAGACCTATTGGCGGCAGATGAGAGGGGTTGTATATGTGACTGGCACCTCGCCCAGGGCTGTGGGACAGAAGATTCGGGCCAATGGGCTGAGATGGATAAAGCCTGTGGTCCGCAGCGCTGTAGGTGGCTGAGCTGGTCCTAATGGAACAGTTTATAAGGATCCTGCCCACCCCAATCAGACACTGGGTTAGGTGCCAGAGTCCTGAAACCCTAGAGGAAGCCATTGGTCTTATGGAAACCTTTGTGGTTGCTGAGGAGCCAGATATAGGCGACAGGCTGGGTCCACCCTGGCAGGAGGGCCAGAGACAGAGAGCAACTGGGGGCCATGGCAGCAGAGGCCCAGAGAGCAGATGGACCAGCACCCACTGGAAGGGGTACGAGACATAAGGCGGTTGCTCAGTTGGAAGTGCGTGCACCTGGGGGGGGGGGGCAGCTTCGCCACAACTTACAAATGGGAAAGGAAGAGGATCTCAGCTGAAGCAAGTGTGCTTTACTTGTGGCAAGGAGGGGCATTTCCAGAGGGACTGTCCGTTGATGGAGTGTGACTTCGTGGAAGCCTGGTGGTCCACCCCAGTGAGTGCCACTCCTCAGCAAGCTTGGTGGGTTCAGGCCAGGGTGGATGGGAAAGAGGTTGAGGCCTTGGTAGACACCGGCTGTGGTCGCACCCTGGTTAGGCAAGCCCAGGGCAGCCCATTGGAAGAAATACTGCAGGTAAAATGTATGCATGGGGATGTCAAGCCTTATGCCACCCGATGAGCTAAGGTGGAGGTAAAAGGGAAGGTACACCTATGCAGGGTGCGGGTTGTTCCCAGTTTAGCTTATGAAGTGACAATTGGACATGATTGGCCCCATTTTGAAGAGTTGGTGAATGAGGTGAGCTCGGAGGTTGCCTTGGCAGGGGAGGAGGAAGACGTAGACCTTACAGCCCTGCATACCTCCTGCAAGCAGCTGGTCTTCCTCCAGCAAAATGATGCCTCTCTTGTCCATGCCCTGAGACAAGCCCAGGACCCCTCAGGAGCAAGAGAGGGTGCAAGGAGTGGTTCCCACTTTGAGATTGCAGGGGGATTGCTGTCTAGGGTTGTACCTGTGCAGGAAGGACAAAGTGAACTGAGACAGTTGGTGATTCCTGAACCCCTGAGGCTAGCTGTTTTACGACTAGCCCATGACCTACCTACCGCTAGCCAGCTGGCGGTGGAGAAAACCACTGACAGGCTTGTCCAGAGGTTCTACTGGCTAGGGGTATATGCTCAGGCCAGGCAATACTGTTTGTCCTGTCCGGAATGCCAGAAGACTCAGAGGAAGGCGACCCCTGCAGGGCCCTTGATACCAATGCCAGTTATAGGGGAGCCCTTCGAAAGGATTGGGGTGGATCTGGTAGGGCCCTTGGAGAGGTCAGCATGGGGCACCAATATATACTGGTGGTAATTAACTATGCGACCCAATACCCTGAGGCCGTGCCTGTAAGAAGTACTTCAGCTCGGGTTATCGCCCAAGAGCTGTTGGGGGGGTTTGCCTGGGTGGGCTTCCCCAAGGAAATTTAGACTGATCAGGGCACTAATTTCATGAGTCAGGTGATGAGGCAGATGTGGGAACTGTTGAGGATAAGGCCACTACACACCATGGTCTATCATCCAGTGGAATGCTTCAATCAGACCCTTAAACAGGTGCTTAGAAAGTTTGTGGCAACCTATCCACAACAATGGCATGTTTTGTTGGGCCCCCTGATGTTCGCGATACGGGAGGTACCTCAAGCCTCGATAGGGTTTTCACCATTTGAGCTGCTATATGGGCGACACCCCCGGGGAATTCTAGACCTGGTCAAGGAGCATTGGGAGACATCAGCCCCAGAGCCCACCTCTACCCTCAGGTATGTGTTGGATATGAGAAAACACCTCACCGACCTGGCTCAACGGGCCGAGAGTAATTTAAGGCAGGACCAAGGAGAGCAGCAGTACTATTACGATTGGCACGTCCAACCCCGGACGTTTCAACCAGGCCAGCGCATTCTTCTGCTCCTGCCCACAGAAGGGGGCAAGTTGTTTGCTCAGTGGCAGGGACCTTACGAGGTTGTTAGGAGTGTGGGGCCGGTGGACTATGAGATACGCCTCATGGATAGGTGGCACTTGACCCAGATTTACCATGTAAATCTACTCAAGGCCTAGAGAGAGAGGGATAGTACAAGTAATCAGGCAGACTGCACAGTCGAGTCGCCCAAGGCTCAGGCTTTAGCCCCTGGAAAGTTATCTCTTGATCCACAACTAACACCCACTCAAATAGCGCAAGTCTGGGCCTTGGAGGCAGAATTTGCAGAGGTATTCTCTGACCAACCTGGGCACACAACAGTCGTAGCTCACCATATACAAATGGTCCCGGGGCCATTGTAAGGGTACCAACTCATTCCTGCCTGCCGCAACTGGAGCCAGTGATAGTAGAGGAGGTAAGATGGATGCTCCAGTTAGGGGTCATTGATGAATCAGTGAGTGCTTGGAGAAGTCAGCTGGTCTTGGTTCCCAAGCAGGATAAAAATGTCCATTTCTGTATTGATTTTTGAAGGGTAAATGAGGTATCAAAGTTTGATGCATACCCCATGCCCCAAATAGATGGGTTGCTGGATCCTCTGGGGCAGGCCCATTTCCTTTTGACACTAGATCTCACTAAGGGGTATTAGCAAATCCCATTGATGGAAGAATCCAAAGAAAAAACAGCCTTTGCCACCCCTGTAGGGTTGTTTCAATTTAAATATATGCCCTTTGGATTACATGGGGTGGCCGCAACCTTTCAGTGGCTTATGGATAAAGTCTTGAGGCATTTGTCTCATTGTGCGGCTGCATATATTGATGACATTGTCATTTTCAGTCGTACCTGGGGGGAACATCTAGACCACCTCCGGCAAGTTTTATTGGCTCTAAGGCAGGCTGGGTTGATGGCTAATCCAGGCAAGTGTAGAATAGTGTGACAGGAGGTGCAGTATTTGGGGTATATTGTAGGTCACGGGCAGATACAACCTATGGCAGATAAGGTGGAAAAGCTGAGCCAGTGGCCACGGCCGCGCACAAAGAAGTACAACAGTTCCTGGGCCTGGCCAGTTACTATAGGCAATTCATCCCTCATTTCTCCTCCAAAGCGGCCCCCTTAACAGAGACGCTTAAGAAAAGGCAAAGCCAGTTTTTGAAGAACTGAGGACCTGTCTCCTCAGCCAGCCTGTTTTACGGTCACCAGATTTCTCCCGGCCTTTCATCCTCCAAACCGACACCTCAACCATGGGCTTGGGAGCAGTTTTGACCCAGGGAGAAAGGGCAGCTGAACATCCGGTACTCTACTCGAGCCGTAAGCTGGAACCTCGAGAGCGCCGGTACTCTACAATAGAAAGGGAAGCACTAGTCGTCAAATGGGCTACTCTAGCACTGAGACATTATCTCTGAAGAGCCCCATTTCACATTGGTCACTGACCATACCCCATTACAGTGGTTGAATAGCATGAAGGATGACAATCCCCGTTGGTATTTAGCGTTACAGCCATATGCATTTACAGTCAAGCATAGGCAGGGTCATCAACATGCTAACGCTGATTTCTTTTCCCACCAAGGTCCCTGGCCCGTACATGGAGATGGTGATCCCCTCTTGGAGGGGGGGTATGTGAGGAGGCAGGGGGGCTCACCCCTTTTCCTGGGGCCTTCCACAGAGCAGGGCAGAAAATAACAGGGCAAAGCTGGGAGAGAGCAACTCGCTAGAAGACCATGGCCGGGAGACACGTGCAAGCGCACAGCTGTACGGGATTGCGGACAGAGGCAGGAACAGCTGGTTGGGTGGAGTGGTGCAGGAGGAGGGTGGATAAAGGAGGAGAGAGGGAGTGAGCAGGGGAGACTGAAGAGAGGGGAGAAAGTGGGACACATGTGTGGAGAGCGGGCGGGCAATCGCTGGCAGGCGAGCCAGCACAAACGGAGAGCGTTTGTTGCCATAACAGCAGGAGGGAAGGGAGCCAGAGCAGGCCAGGCCAAGGTGCTACAGGAAGTGAACTGATGAAAGTGTAAAGAGGCAATAAAGACCTGATGAGTGCACTGTCCTTCTGGTGTTGCTCTTCATGGAAAATCAAGGAAGAGGCAGCTTTAGCTGGCATCCCTCTCCTGACACAGTCACGCCATGTTATCATAGTTTCCTTAACTTGTTCATCTTCCATTTTCATGTCCAAAAGAAAATTATACAATCTTTTAATCATTTTTTCATCTGATTATAAAATTATTTGATCAAATGTTGTTTGTTCCTTATGAAAACCATACATTCTATCGTCTTTAGTATATCTCGATTGTATTTGTATCTTGTGTCACCAAGAAAGATCAATACCCTGTTCCTGTAGTTCTTGATTCAGTTTCAATTTTTCATCATTATCTAAGGTATCATCATATCTCACAATCATATTAAAGTTCAGTGCATTTGGATATGTAAGTGTTTCCATAGGAGAAAGCCACCTCGGCAACTTAGTATAAAGCTTTGTCTTTAGTTTTTCCCAGACCAACATCAATGAATTTCTAATATAATGATTTAAGAAGTAACCATTTGTCTTACATTTCTCATACCACATAAAAGCATGCCATCCCATTTGTAAATCATGTCCTTCAAGATAGAAAATTCTCTTATTTCTTAAAGTTATCCATTCTTTTAACCACATTAAAACACAGGCTTGATAATACAGCGACCAATCAGGAAGGCCAAAGCCCCCATTCCCTTTGACTTCCTGGAGCATTTTTAACTTAATCCTTTGATTTTTTCTTTGGCCATATAAATCTCAGAATTTGAGTATTTAATTCATCAAAAAATGTTTAATCAACTTTTATAGGAATTGTTTGGAATAAGAACAAATGTTTTGGTAATATATTCATTTTAACTATTGCTATTCTTCTCAACAGTGATAATTGCAAGTTAGCCCATTTTTCTAGATCACTCTTAATCTCCTTAAATAGTTTAACATAGTTGTCTTCTTTCAATGTAGCACATCTAGCTGTAAGAAAAATTAAACCTTGTTAACTATTTGAAGGTCTTCTTGCTCCATCAAAGTTGTTTTTTGGTTCAAGGAAAGATTTTTAATGAACAGTTTAGTCTTTTCCCTATTTATTTTCATCCCAGTAACTTCACCATAATCTTCTATCTTTTTTAAGAATTAGGGCATCGTTACCAAAGGATCTTCTAAGATAAAGAATAAGTAATCTGCAAATGCTTGAAGTTCATAGCTTTTATCTCTGATTCTGGCACCTTTAATATCCATAACTTCTCTAACATTTCCATTTAAAACTTCTAGAAGCAATATAAATAACAATGGTGATAGTGGGCATCCTTGTCTGTGCCCTTTTGAATGTCTATAGTGTCTGTAAATTCTCCAATTGATTATTATCCTGGCAGTCTGTTTTTGATAAATACTTGATATTGCATTAATAATTTTTCCACCAAATTCCATTTGTTCTAATTGCTGTTTCATGAATTGCCAGTTAACATTGTCAAAGGCCTTCTGTGCATCTAGAAACAATAGTGCCATTGATTTTCAGAATGCATTTCATAGTATTCTAAGATGTCCAAGATAATTCTCATGTTTTTCCTAATTTGTCTCTTAGGTAAAATAACCATTTTGATCTGTATGTATAAAGTCTATTAGGTATTTCTTCAAACTTTCTGCCATTACAGAAGCAAAAATTTCATAATCCACATTTAGAAATGATAAAGATCTACAGTTCTGGATCATGTCAAGTCCATATCTTCTTTTGGAATTAAAGTAATATTTGCCTCAATCCAAGTATTCGGTATTTTGGCATCTAACAGTACAGTACAGCATATGTCCTTCAGAGGTGTACATAAAATTCCTTCAAAACATTTATAATACTTCACTGGTAGTCCATCCAGGCCAGGGGTTTTATCATTCTTTTGTCTCATTTGCTTTGATTACTTCTGTCATTGTTATTTCTTCATTTAATTTTTTTTATATTTCTCTGGCAGTTTCGGTAGATTTTCCGGCAGTTTCGGTGGATTCATAAACCACCTCAGTTGATATTTCTTTAGCTTTGTATAGCTTTGTAAAAAAGTCTTCCACTATTTTCTTTATTGACGTGCTTTGTACCTGTAGTTGTCCTTCTCCATTTGGGGAAAGTTTCCTAGTTGAGGAATTCCAGCAAAAAACTTTCCCCCACTGCTGCCTTACACATGTCTATAGCAGGTTTCCACTTTTCCCTTCAGTTCCCATTCAGCTGTCATTGTGGTTGCCTCATTAGGAGTATCTCTCATTGTTGTCAACTTTCTGCGCTGTCCACATGCCATTTGTTTCTCTCTTATCTATCATTCCACTTTCTTTGCTGCTATATTTTCTATATTTGTTCTTTATTTGAAACTACTGGTTTCCCACCAAAATTTCTCAGCTACAGGAGTTTTCAGAACAAGGTTTTGTGCAGGCACAGATCCCATGTGTGTGAACGCATGGGTAACAGTAATGACTACATTTACAAGTAGTTTAATGCAAAACTAAATACTTATTGGAGAGACAAGTCTGGGAATATTTGAAAATGATAGGGGTGGGAAAGGGCATTTTTGGAAGGAAGAAACAATGTGCAAAACAGGGGTGCTTAAGTTTTCACCAGCCTGCCATACCTACTCTATATGATACTACTTAAGATACTCTTCTTCAAACTGCAGCAAACCAATGGTTGAAGAAAATGTTGGTGGAGGGTTGAGAAAGCAAGAGTAATGGGGGATAGGGAAAAGTTTAAATGACCTTCCCCAGCTGATTTCTTTCTCCTACTTCTTGCTGTTATGTTCTGGTTCCATTCTTAGGTCTTCCTCTAAACTGAATTTGGCAATAAGCCTACAGAAAGGTTTTATTGAGGGACTTAGATTTTTGTGATGTTGTTACCTTGCTTGAGCTTTTTTTCCAACTTCATGATTGTAATTTAATTGTATCAAATTGTACTAGTTTACTTTGTATTCAAATTTACAAGGCCTTAGTTATCTATTGCTCCTGCTGCTGCTCATTGTTCTTTATATTACTGTTTGTATCCTTTGTATGCCACTTGGAACAGTATATCAATATAGAAGTGAATTAAATAAGTTTCAAATGAATAAGAATGAAAACACCCACATTTTTATTTGCGGTCTCTGTGCATCATATATATGAACTCAACACCTGCATAGAACCTTGATTGAAACCTTCGAAACTTTTTAAAATTTTGGCATGATTCCTACCACACTGTACCAGCGTGCATATCCATATCTAATTCTTTTTCATCTGTTATTGTGGCAGTCTCTGCTTAAACAATTTACCACCATCTTCAGAAAATATGGTACCACCTGGGCCAATTCTGTACTTGCTGTGTGAATTTTAAGTAGCAGAAAGCAACTAAGTAGCATCAGCACCTACATATAACTTTTCTATCTTGTCTTTGAATTTTGCTCTTCATAGTAAGGAGATGTGTGACCAACATAATGCCTTCACCATGTGTCCTCTCTGTGACAAGACATGTGACTACTGGAACCTTAGTAGTGCTTGTGGTACAGCACGTGCCAGCCACTTATTCGATAACCCTGCCACAGTCTTTTTCTCAATTTTCATGGCACTCTGGGGTAAGTTTGGTTTTGAATGTTTATTTACCTCTTTTTAAAAAATGGAAATGATATTTCCATAGTTTTCATCTTGCAAGGATACCAAGGTGGCTTATAAATTCCTTCTCCTCTTCATTTTATCTACCTAACAACCATGTGATAAAGGTTGGGCTGAGAGTCTGTCAGGATGGACTAGAACCAAGATCTCCTGAGTTCTGCCTGGATTTCCCAAGAACAGAATTTTTAAAATGCTAATAATGCAATCATATGTACACTTCTACACTCAAACAAATCATAGAATTATAAAATAGTAGAGCTGGAAGGGAGCATTGGATCCCACCACCTGCTCAGTACAGAACCCAAGTAAATGTACCCCTGACAAATGGCTGTCATAAGAATATAAGAAAAGCCATGCTGGATCATCACCAAGGTCCAGCCCAACTCTCCAGGCACATGGTGGCAAAGCAGCTGCTTGCAAGATCCCTCAAGCAAGATGGGTGCAAGACCTCCTCCTGCCCAAGGTCCTCAGCAACTGGTGTATGCAGGCTCTGGTAAAGAAATGTTAACAAGGCTAATAGCCACTGATAGCCTCCTCCTTCATGCATCTGTCCAATGTCTATTTAAAGCTGTCCAGTTTGGTGGCTATCACCACTTCTTGTAGCTGCGAATTCCATATTTTAACTATACATTGTGAGAAGTGTTTCCTTTTATCTGTCCTAAACTTCCCACCAATCACCTTCATGGGATGACCCTGGGTGGAGTGTTATGGGAAAGGGAGAAAAGTAGAATCATAGAATAGAAGAGTTGGAAGGGGCCAAGAAGGCTAACAGGTCCAACCCCATGCTGCTGCAGGACACCACGGTACACCATCCCACTCAGATGGCTGTCTGGTTTCTTTTTGAATGTCTCTAGTATGGGAGAGCCCACCACCTCTTTAGGCAGCTGGTTCCAGTGTCTCCCTGGTCCCAATACAGAACCCTGTGGGACTCCACTGGTGACATGTCTCCATTGGGAGAAATTGCCATTTATTCCCACCATCTGTCTTCTGTTCTTGAACCAGTTAGTGATCCATAAGAAGAACCCAGCTGTCCAGCTCTATCTTCCATGCCTCCATGTGGGAGAACCCACAACCTCCCTAGGTATTTGATTTCCTTGTCCTGTTGCTCTGTAACAGTCAGGATATTCTTCCAGATGTCTAGCCAGAATCTGGCTTCCTTTAACCTGAGCCCATTATTGCATGCCCTGCACTCTGGAATGATTGCAAAGAGAGCATGGCTCTCTTTCCTTGGGCCTGCTTTTGGGAGAAGACTGAACACACTCATGGTAACCTCTGCTTTTTTCCTGTCTGAAAAGAATGGCAGCAACCCAAAAAATAGGTCACGGTCATGGCAGGAAGGGGAAGATAAGTCAGTCCTGTTTTGGTGTCTCTTGACATACTGGCTGGAGAACCAACAGAAAGCAACAACCCACAGTGGGCCTGAGCATCGCTTGAGCGATGTCCTAATGTAGCATGTCCTAATGCCCACTATCTCTTATTGTCAGGATGGGTTATTGTAATATATACATGGTTGTGTAGAGATCTGAAGGTGTTTAATATTTCTTTCTAGATAGATTAAAAAAACATGGGTGCTCATAAATTGTACATCAGTGCACTTTTGTACTAGGGTTGCCAACTCCTCCAGGATTGGCTCCTTCACTCAGTGTATAGTTAAACTCTCTAATTCATTTCTACAATGTGTAGTGATGGCCACCAATTCTGATCACTTTAAAGGCAGGACTAGACAAAGTCATGAAGGAGAAAACCATCAATGGCTTCTAGTCCTGATGTCTCTATATGCTACCTTCAGGATTCTTATGTAACACCAGTTACTGGGGAAGTTGGGAAGAAGATATTGTTGCACTCATGGGATCCCGTGGGCAAATATTTGCTGGATATATGGTTGGGACAAAATTTACTGGAATCTGCCTCAAGCATTCATGGACTTCCTCTCATGGTTGGTCCTGTCCTGCAAAATGAGCTGAGCCAAGTGGAAGTCCATGAATGCTTGTGAAATGAAGGTTGTGCAATGGGCAACTCTCTTTCACATGAGGTACAGCAGCATAAAGGCAGCTGTAGGTGGCATGGAAGAGAGACACTGCTTGGACAGTGGTTGTTTGGGAAACAAACTGGCAAACAAACTTCTTCCACATGAGGTACAGCACCACAAAATGTTTTCCATTATTACCTATGTGATAAGGATCTTTGAGCAAATAATAGCATGCTCTGTTAAATTGGCTTCATTTCATAGGTGGACAGGAGGGTATGTAAGAATCTTTCTTTTATCCTCTTTTATTGTGGAAGATGGGAGAGATAGGTTGGGGTAACAATCATGAAAGGAAATTTACACCTGTTATCTGAGCTAATATCTCATTACTTTTACATCTTGCAGCTT
>NW_025335358.1:165208-191840 GCF_004798865.1 Varanus komodoensis
AAGCTGCAAGAGTTCAGAAAACACTCAAAATATTTACCTGGGAAATGTGCGCTCTCTTCATTTGGACTTAAAGTGGATTTCTATTAATAATGCATCATCATGAAGATGACTACATGGTTCTATTGTGAATACTGAAACTGGATATACAGTGGTACCTCGGCTCACAAATGCCTCAGTTCACAACCAAATCGGGTCACGAACAAAAATTTCATAAATTTCACTCTGGTTGCAAATTCTGCGTTGGGTGACAACCGCAATCGCGGCCATCTCCCCACCCCCCTCTGAGTGGGGAGATGGCCGTGATCGTGCTGGGGACGGGGGAGGAGATGGCCGAGATCGTGTCCGTCTTTCTTGCAGGAGGGCGCCCGTGATTGCGTCCATCTTTCCTGCAGGAGCACAACCGTGATCTCAGCCACTCCCCCAGCATGATCGTGCCCATCTCCCCTCCCCAGCACGCCCCGTTCACATCCATCTCTCCCTCCCCCAGTGCACCCACACTCACGCCTGTCTCCTCCCCCACCCCAGTGCACCTGGATGACGGGCGTGTGCAGGGATGATGGGCGCGATCGTGGTTGTGCTGGGGAGGGGCAGGGAGATAGCCGTGCTCATGCTCAGGGTGGGGAGTGGAGATGGCCATGATCTTTGTTGTTCTTTGCCACTTTGCTTCACATTTTTCTGATTAAAAAAAATAGTTACAGAATGTATTAACCTTATTTATATTGAACCTTATGGGGAAATTAACTTGGCTCACAACCAGTCTGGGTCATGACCAGAGTCCTGGAACGGATTTAATTCATGAGTCAAGGTACCACTGTACTGGCATTCACTATACTGCATCTTGAGAGTGCAGTTTTCCCTCGTCTTACCAGCTTTGTGTCCTGCTGAGTCCCCAAAGATTCACACCTATTTTTATCTTATCTTCAGATAAATTTCCTTTGTTTTGTTAAAGTGTAGGCCCTTAGATCAGTTGAAATTTGCACACAGACATAAATGTTAACTTCCTTCAGGTAGGTTTTTTTATTGTTCCAAGTTGATAGGAAGCAGTGTAGATAGAGTCACACTGATCTGTGTTTCCTTGGCTATCAGGCATGGCTGTTAAACTGGGTTTACTTGACTGTGATGGACCCAACATTATGCTACTCATGTCATCAACACTGAAGCAGGATTGTGCAAACAAACAAAATAAAATTATATTTGTAGCATACCATGGAAAAGTTACATTCTATTTAAAATAGGAGAAAATATAAACTCTGCAATAGTATAGAGTGTTTATTTTTTCTATCAATTATGTATATTAGATCTGTGAAGGTGTTTACTGAAACTGATTGGCAGCAAATTGATGTAACGCAAAACAAAGTACTTCTTCACAAAATGCATAATTAATTATGGAAATCATTACCACAAAATTTGGTTATGATCATAAGCTCCAAGGACTTTAGAAATAGACCACAGAAATTAATGCAAGTATAACCTGATGGTGGTTGATACCAATAATTAAACAATACACTAAGTTATATTGTGCTTCTCTGATTAACAGATTTTATGGAGTCAAACAGTTCTGAAAGCTGCTATGCTTGGCTTGTGAACCTATTATACCTTGTGCTGCAAAGAAACTGCACAAAGGTGAACAAATTTATAGCTTTAAAACAAAGCAAATTTTGTTGGCATGATCATTTGTGGGGGAGTGAATTCAATGGCATAAAATATGCTAATCTGAAAGAAAATATGAAAGTGGCAAAAAATTCTGTACAGTTTTCTTATGTTGGCATGCATTTTTGTACCAAAAGGAATCACTATCAGAAAAGGACCCAATTTGTGATGATTATATGTTACTTACGTTTACTTGCAGGTATCTTTGTAGCATGCCTATAGAGGTATTCTAGCATTTGGTTGAGGGGCTGACCAAATTTGTTTGTGGGGCACTACATGCTCCCTCAAGCAATTTCATGAATGTATACCCATGAGTACTAAATCTCTAAGCATGGTTTATGTCAGGAGTGTTCAAATATTCTAAATGGATTATTGTGTTTCAGCATTTTGCATCTGAAACTCTTTCTATTTTAAAATGTGTTTCTTTTTTCAGCTACCATGTTCCTTGAAAACTGGAAACGTTTGCAGATGAGGCTGAGTTACTTCTGGGACCTAACTGGTTTGGAGGAGGAAGAAGTAAGTTTTATTGAAACATTTACAGTTCCTGTGATTTGCTAAAGACAATAATTTGTTTGGCAGAAAAGGCAAGTTGCTTAAACCTAATCAGTTTAGTTAATTTTAAGTGTATTATAGGAACTCTGTTTAAATAGCATTTGGAGATGGTTTTTCTTTGCTTATTGGAAAACCTGTGATTGGGCAACAGTAATCATAGGTGGACACAATTGTCCCATTTTTTTGTATATGATAAATCACTATCCTTTTTAGTTCATATTTTATGTTTTTGTTGGTGTTGTTAGTCGCGAAGTCATGTCCGACCCATCACGACCCCATGGACAACATTCCTCCAGGCCTTCCTGTCCTCCACCATCCCCCCGAGTCCACTTAAGCTCACACCAACTGCTTCAGTGACTCCATCTAGCCACCTCATTCTCTGCTGCCCGCTTCTTTTTTTGCCATCAATTGTTCCCAGCATTAGGCTCTTCTCCAGGGAGTCCTTCCTTCTCATTAGGGGGCCAAAGTATTTGAGTTTCATCTTCAGCATCTGGCCTTCTAAAGAGCAGTCAGGGTTGATCTCCTCTAGGACTGACCGGTTTGATCGTCTTGCGGTCCAAGGGACTCGCAGGAGTCTCCTCTTGCACCACAATTCAAAGGCCTCAATTCTTCAGTGCTCAGCCTTCCTTATGGTCCAGCTTTCACAGCCATACATTGCAACTGGGAAAACTATAGCCTTGACTATACACACTTTTGTTGGCAGGGTGATGTCTCTACTTTTTAGTATGCTATCTAGATTTGCCATAGCTTTCCTCCCCAGGAGCAAGTGTCTTTTAATTTCTTGGCTGCAGTCCACATCTGCAGTGATCTTGGAGCCCAGGAAAAGAAAATCTGTCACTACCTCCATTTCTTCCCCATCTATTTGCCAGGAGGTGAGAGGACTGGATGCCATGATCTTAGTTTTCTTAATGTAGAATTTCAGGCCTACTTTTGCACTCTCCTCCTTCACCCTCCTCAAGAGGCTCTTTAGTTCCTCTTCACTTTCTGCCATTAGAGTGGTATCATCTGCATATCTGAGGTTGTTGATATTTCTCCCAGCAATCTTAATTCCAGCTGGTAATTCATCTAGCCCCAACTTTCTCATGATGTGCTCTGCATATAAGTTAAATAGGCAGGGCGACAGTATGCAGCCTTGCTGAGCTATTCAATTTTGAACCAATCAGTGGTTCCGTGTCCAGTTCTCACTGTTGCTTCTTGACTCGCATATAGGTTTCTCAAGAGACAAATAAGACCATCTGGTACTCCCATCTCTTTAAGAACTTGCCACAATTTGTTGTGATCCACACAATCAAAGGCTTTAGCACAGTCAATGAAGCAGAAGTAGATGTTTTTCTGGAACTCCCTAGCTTTCTTTATGTTTTTAGGATGTCTTTAAAAATGCTTAAAGTGAGTTTCTACTAGATTTGTCATCAGATTTCAACTGAATCCCTTTACCTATGTTTCTAAGTGTTAAATTTCCAGTGGAGAGGTAGATGTATCTTGTGAATATCCTTGTGTACAGTTGGAAGAGGCCTAGAAGGCCACTGAATCCAACTCTCTGCTCAATGCAGGTTTAAAATCTCCTATCCAAATTCTAACTAGGCCTGACCCTGCTCAGCTTCCAAGATTTGGCAGGATTAAGCACTTCAGGCTATGCTAGCTGATGCTTATCTGAACTGTAAAGAAAATATTATGGAGTAATGCTTTGTTCCCCTAGTGTGTCTTGACCAAAAGTACAGAATGCTGCTTTTCAGGATAGACTAGTGTGGAATAATCTAACAATAGATGCATGAAGGAAGAATGGTATTCAGGTGTTGCTCACACGTATATATCTGTGATATAGAACAAGTAGAACAGTGTATAGTACATGTGAAGTATTAGTTCCCCATTACTCAGCACTTCTTAGGCCTCATCTGGGGTACTGTGTCCACTTCTGGGCAACAAGTTTTAAGAAAGATGCAGAAAAACTAGTAAGTGTCCATAGAAGGGCAACAAAAATGATCCAAGTTTTGGAAACATTGTCCTATGAAGAGAGACTATGTTCAGCGTTGAGAAGGGAAGACATGATAATGCTTTATAAGTTCCTGAAAAGCTGTTACAAAGAGGCTCTCTTCTTGGTCATCCCAGAGTGCAGGACATGGAATAATGGGCTTCAGTTACAAGAAGCCAGATTCTGGCTAGATATCAGGAAAAATGACCTGAGAGAGCAGTACAAAAGTGGAACCAATGCCTTAGGGAGGTTGTGGACAACTGCACAGGTGCAACTGGATAGCCTTCTGAGGGGGGTGGTTTAACTTGGTGTCCTGCAGTGAGCAAGGGGTTGAATCCTCTTTCCCTCTGTCCCCTTCCAACTCTGCTATTCTATGAATATTATTACTAGGAGTAATTTTTTTCACATTTTGGGATGGTGCAAAAATAGCCCCTAAAACATTATTGCTATATTTTGGGATTCAGATAAATTTTAACATTCTTCAGGGGGTGAATAAGGGAGATGGATTACCATGTTAGATAATATGGCAGAGATTTCACAGTCTGTCTTTTTCTATAAAGCAGCTTTGCTGCTGCTTCAAGATTTGCAGTAAGCACCAGTCTGGCAGAATTCTTTATTGGTAGTAAAATGGTCCAATGGGAGTGATGCTCTATCCAACTATGCTATATATCAGGGGTGTCCAAGCTGAGGCTTGGGAGCTGCATTCAGCTGAGTTTATTTTGTGGTTCTCAGAGGGGTTGGAACCCCCTGCCCCCACATCCAGATCCTAGCAAGAGCATGGGCACTTTTGCGCCAAGCTCTCCTTAGGTCACTGGCCCACGCCACTCTCTCCCTGGGGCTTAGGCAACGTTGTGAGAGTTTGACTCAGCATGCTCCATGCCACTCCTGCTGACTTTAAAAAGTGAACTTCAAAAGACGTATCTTGACCCTCTTCCTGAATGTGAGGAGAGTGGGACTCAGTCAGAGCTCTAAAGAAAATTTGTGTTGTTTATGTGACAGCCCTGAAGATGGCTATCCTATTGCTGACGTTCCCCCTCCCTTGTTGCCTCTCTGACTCTCTGCATGAAAAATCCTCCCTCTATAGCGTCTAGGAAGCGATGTGACCTGGCTGTCACCACTGAGCGAGTCTCCCAACTAATATCTGGGAGACTGAAATCTTCCATAATTACTGTGTACCTCCCCTGTGATATCCTTAGAATCTGATCTGTCAGGACATCATCCAGGGTCTCAAGTTGACCTGGAGGGTGATAACAAACCCTCACTGCCAGGTCCCTCTCCCTGTCAAAACCCCTTAGTTTCATCCAGAGTGCCTCTACCAGATCACAATCTGCGCTGCATTCTCACTGCATCCTATCCCTTTCCTGACATATGAAATTACTCCCCCAGCCTGCTTTCCCTTCCTGTCCTTTCTGAACAGGTGATTCCCATCAAGCTTCCATGATCCCCACCAGGCCATACCCTCCTATTCAAGCTTTTCCTGCTTATTACCCATGCTTCTAGCATTGGTGTACATGCACCTCAACTCCTTCCCACAGCTTCCTTCTTTGAAAACCCC
Organism: Varanus komodoensis; assembly: GCF_004798865.1. NCBI lineage: Eukaryota > Metazoa > Chordata > Lepidosauria > Squamata > Varanidae > Varanus > Varanus komodoensis. Next base: position 170,935 of record NW_025335358.1, read on the forward strand.
AAGGAACTCCTTCCTCCCATCTTCCCTGATACTGGCCCCCTCTTCAGTTCCTCTTCAGGGAACTGGGTCTCTTCAGCCTGGAGAAGAGGAGACTCAGAGGGGATATGTTGGTGACATACAGGTATGTGAGGGGATGTCACATGGAGATGGGTAGAGACCTGTTCTCCCCTGCAGAGGAAGGCAGGACACGCTTCAAAGGAGCAAATCTCAGGGAACCAAGGTTCCATTTGGGTGCCAGAAAGCACTTCCTGACAGTCAGGACCCTGGAATGGGCCACCATGAGAGGTCGTTGAGGCCCCATCAGTACAGGTGTTCAAGGATAGGCTGAACGTCCTCATGGTGGGCATGTCGTGAGTGGAGCCAGCTGGTGTCAGAGGTCAGACTAGATGGCCTGGGAGACCCCTTCTGACTCGCTCTGTTTCTATGTTTCTGTGTTTCATAGGAGTCCTGTCAGCCCCTGCAGTACCTCTAACACCCTGTACCTCAGTACCTTTTAGTCAACTTAATTCTGTGGATAGGAGGGTGTCAAGGTTGGCCCCACCCAAAGCTTTACACATTCATTTGAAATTTATGCACAGCTCTTCTATGGGATCACTAAGCTTGGGATTTTCAGGGTACAGTCATGTGGAAATAAACTATTTCTGTAGGCTCTGTGCAGAGGTTTGGATGAAGCGGTTGTTATTGCAACTGCCATGGAGCCAGCAGACTCAATTCTAATACACATACCAGGCAGCATGGTGTAGGATGCAATCCCAACTTCCCATGCATTTATTAAACTGAACAGGTTTGCTGTCATGAACTTAACTGCTCATAATTGAATTAGTATGGCCAGTTCCAGCACCCATTTAAGAAAGAAATAATGTTATTTCCTAGGTGTTATGCAAAGACTTTAAAATGGCACTAATAGACATGACACAAAATCTAAATGGGGAGGGAAGAGGAAAAAAGCAATGATGGAAAGTGCCAAGCAATACCCATTAACCTCATTCTCAAGCTACAATGACTGAGATTCATCCTACAAAATAGGAGCACATCGTGCTATGCAGACACACACCCTGTTCATAATAAGAATTTACAGGCTGTAAAATGAACAAGTGTACATTGCATGCTGTTTTACTGTGTGCACACATATGTGAGCTTTGGAGACAAGAAGCATAAAGAACTCCACTTGGAAATTATCTTAAGAAATTCTGGGGAGGAAACCTGAAGACAGACACCTACCCTTATTAGTCATATTAATATTTTTTAAATTGTCACAAAGTAACTGGTCTAATACATCCCCAAATTTCAACCACATGCCTTTTACTTTTACTTTTTTATGCAAACCAAAAGAGGCCCAAGATGCAAAAGTACCTAAGAACATCTACAAAAATATTTGTATGGGGTACTTTTATACCCCAAACAGTGGGACCCCAACAAAAAACAAAAGAAGGTTCAATACAGATCATCTTGACACTTGTTGAAGTGAAGATTTTTAGCTAAAACATCCAGCAAACAGCATTAAAATTCATTGAAGGAAAGCATTCTTACTATTTTTTAAAGTTAGTAGGCCAACTCTTCATATTGTTATGCAGAGAAAAAGTCAATGGCACAAGTATTGTTATGCAGATTTTCCTGTTTTTCAGGAAGGATTAAACCTTAAATTACCAGTACTTGCTGAGACCTAAAAGCCATTCTTAACCTCCTGGAGGAAAATTTCAGTCAGAACAAAAGCTTTTCATATTAAGCATTTTTCTTAGAACCATAAAATCATTCAGTAGTAGAGTTGGAGTGGGCCAGAGGATCCAATTGCCAGCTCAGTGTGGGACTCCAAATTAAACATCCCTCTCAGATGACCAGTTGTACCTTGAATGCTCCCTAAATAATTGGTTCCATAATCATACTGCCCTAAGCTTCAGGAGGTTCTTCTTGATCTTTAGCTAGAACCTGGCTTCTTGTAACTGAAGCCCATTATTCTATGTTCTGGACTCTGGGATAACTGAGAAGCGATCCCGCCTTTACTCATTGTGACAACTTATCAACTACTTGAAGAATGCTATCTCCTTCAATCGTCTCTTCTCAAAGCAAAACATGACCAGTGCTTTTAATTTCTTTGAATAAGAAATTATTTCCAGTCCCTGGATCATCCTTGTTGCCCTTCTCTGCACCCTTTCCAGCTTGTCTGCATTTTTCTTTGGTGCCCAGAAATGGAGGCAGTACTCCAGAGGAGGCCTAACCAATGCTGAGTGGAGGGGAACTAGTGCTTCTGTTCATGTAGTTTAAAATAGCAGTTCCCCTTTTTGCGATTACAGATTGTTGGCTCTTATTCAGCTTCTGATCTACAATAATACCAAAATTGTTCTTACATGCAGTACTGTTGAGCCAAGTATTCCCCATCTTGTAAAAATCTATTTAGTTTCTTTTTCCCAAGTGCAGGACTTGGCATTTGTCCCTACTGAATTTCGTTCTGTCGTTTTCAGCCCAATGCTATCAAGATCACCTTGAATCATCTTTCTGTCTTCCAAGGTATTAACTATCCCACCCAGTTTTGTGTCATCTTCAAATCTGATGAGCATTCTTTGTGCTTTTTCATCCAAATCATTAATATAAGTGTTGAAGAGCACTGGGCCTAGGACTGAACTTTATGGTACCCCACTTTTTACTTCTCCCCAGTTTGAGAAGGTGCCTGGATGAGCACACTTTGAGTCTGATTCTGTAGCCAACTGTGGAGCCATTCCATTTATCCCACTTTTACCTAGATTGCATGGACCACTTTGTCAAAAGCTTTGCTGAAATAAAGATATATTATGTCCACACCATTCTCACAGTCCACCAGGGAGGTTACCCAATCAATACATGAGATGAGATTAGTCTGTCAAGGTTTGTTCTTGAGAAATCCCTGTTGGCTTCTAGTAATGATGGCTTTGTTTCCAAGGTGCATGCAGACTGACTGCTTTATAATATGCTGCAGAAGATTCTCAGAGATAGATAGACTGAATTTATATACCACCCCAATAGCCCAGAGGGCTCTCTGGGTGGTTTATAAACATTAAAATCCCACCAATCCTAAAATAAATAAATTGGCTACACCACGACTGAGTATAAAATAACATGGTTAAAATGAATTAAATAAATAAATACCATTAAAATTAATTAACTTTAAAATATTGGTTAAATAAAAAGGTGTTGACCTGACACCGAAAAGCATATAATGATGGTGCCAGGCGGACCTCTCTAGGGAGTGCATTCCATAGTCGTAATGTCAGACAGTCTGGTCTGTAGTTCTCTCCTCCTCCTCTTTACTTTTATTGAAGATGGGGACAATATTAACCCTATTCCAACCACTTGGCATTTCCAATGTCATCCATGATTTCTCAGTGATAATAGACAGTGGTTCCGAGAGTTCTTCTGCCAGCCCCTTTATTACTCTTGGATGGAATTCATCAAATATCTTTTGTCTGTCTTTTAATTTGGACTTAACTGAAGAAGGCTTTGTTGTTGCTTTTAGCATCCCTCAGTTCTTTTCCAGCTTCAGCCTTCCTAACATCATCCCTGCAATTCCTTTGCAGCCTTGCCTTCCTTCCACTTCCTATGTCCTTTTTATTTTCCGATAATCTCTAAGTTTTTTGTGAAACATGGTCTCCCTCTGTTCTCTTTTACCCCTTTTTCTTGTTGGAATTGTTTGTAATTGTCCCTTTAGAATTCCCTTTTTAAAAAATCCCCACCCATTTTGGATGCCTTTTCTTATTAGAGTCACTGCCATGGGACTTAGAAAAAGAGGAACATAGAAACTGAGCAAGTCAGAAGGGGTCCCCCGGGCCATCTAGTCTGACCTCTGGCTCCAGGCAGCTCCACTCATGACATGCCCACCATGAGCATGTCTAGACTATCCTTGGACACCCTCACTGATGGGGCCTCGACTACCTCCTGTGGAAACTCATTCCATACCCTTGGGGTCCTAATTGTCAGGAAATACTTCCTGGCATCCAGATTGAACCTTGGTTCCCTGAGCTTTGCTCCATTGGAGCACATCCTGCCTTTCACTGCAGGGGAGAACATCTCTCTACCACCTTTGTGTGACACCCCCTCATGTATCTATATTCTGCCAACAGATCCCCTCAGAGTCTCCTGTCTCCAGGCTGAAAAGAGCCAGTTGCCTCAGAGGCTGAAAAGAGCCAGTTGCCTCAGTCTCTCCTCATACACCTTTCCCTGCAATCCAACCATCATCCTTGTGGCCCTATGCTGCACTGACTGTATCCTAGCTATATCCTTCTTGTAATGAGAGGCCCAAAACTGAACACAATAGTCCAGTTGTGGGAGCACCAGAGTCGTATAGAGTGGAAGCCACTCTTCTGGCTATGCAACCAAGGGTGGCATTCACCCTCTTGACCACAGCTTCACACCACTGACTCATGTTTAGCCTGCAATCAACCAGCACCCCGAGATCCTTTTCACAAGTGCTGCTCTCCAGCCACTTGTCCCCTAACCTGTACTTATGACACCCATTCCTATGCCTCAAGTGTAAGACCTTGCACTTATCCACATTGAACACAATCTTGTTCTCTCCTGCCCACTTCCATAGTCTGTCCAGATCCTTTTGGATCTAGGGTACATGTTCCTCAGTTGTGGCCACTGCCCCCATTTTAGTGTCATTTGAGAATTTGATCAGCAGACCCCTTCTTTCATGTCATTGATGAAAAGATTGGACATGATCGGTTCCAGGACAGAGCCCTGGGGGCCCCCACTTGTCACTGGCTGCCATCCTGATGATTCCCCACTAATGGTTACCCTCTGCTTTTGATTAGTCAACCATCCCCTAATCCATTGGACAGTGCATTGGCTTATCCCAAAACTCCTCAATTTCTCAACCAGGATATCATGGGGCACTTTGTCAAAGGCCTTGCTGAAATCCAGGTAAACTACATCCACCACGTCCCCTCCATCTAGCCACCTTGAAACCTCATCATAGAATTCCACAGTTTGTCTGGCAGGACCTGTTTTTGTGTAAGCCATGTTGCATGGCTGCCAACCTCCCTTCCTGTTGCTATTATGAGCCTTTCCATCGTCTTTCCTACAATGGATGTAAGACTTAACCTATCATTGTTCTGATTTTATTAAAACTGGATTTCCTAACACCCTTTTCTTCCTTGCTCCATTTATATGAATCCAGATGCTCTTGATCAGGCTACTAAGTTCATCCTGCTCTATTTCTGTGTACTTTAACATAAAGTGCAATTCTCATTCCTTTCTGTTCCTTCTGTTTTTCTTGAACAGGTTATATCCTTGAGTTGTTGAATGCCAGTCATAAAAGTCATCCCACTGACTTCCAGTTATACCTACCAGGCTGTATTCACCCTCCTGTTAAAGCCCTTCAGACAAATAACTTCGTGCTGTGACCAAATCCCTTCTTTCCAGTCCTGGCAAGGTGAAGCCCATCCCTTGTGGGCAGTCCATCTCCCAGGAAGCTTAACCTGGGGTTCAAGAATCCAAATCTCTCATGTCAGCACCACCTTCATAGCCAGGCATTCACTAATGTATATTTCCCTGTCTATTCTTCTTCCAAAAACTGAATGGAAGAGAAAACTAATGTCAATTATAGTAAGGAATGGAAATACATTAATGGGGCATCAAGCATTGGATATTAATGAAGCTTTCCATAATGGATAGACTGATGACAGTCAAAATTACAGTCCTCTCTTGCCTGATGTTGCTTTCCAAACATTCCCAGTTGACATGCCCACAAAACATTTGAATAAATGGTGGGGGAAAACATGTTTATTTTTGCTACAAAATGTAAAGAATTAAAGCAGTCTTCCTCTATCACCATGCTCCTCAAGGGGGATGGGAAATACTGAACTGGCAAGTATACTATGAGGCCTGTCAGCTTCAGCAGAAAATTCTCTTGCAAATGGAAGATGAGTGAGTGGGGGGATCAAAGTCTCACTATCCCCCATGTTTAAAATTTCAATCTGTATAGTAACTTGTAGATTCCTTTTGTACATGTAGTCACGCAAATACTAACATGCAGGCTCACATGATATGCATTGCAAACAAAAACACTCTGAATACTTTGGAGTACTGACAACATCCTAGCTTCAGAGCAAAACTAAACTTGCTTGACATTTAGGCTTTCTTAGGGAATGAAATGGATAAATTACCTTTGAACTCTTCTCTGAACTCCACCAAATTTATGAAAGACACACCTTGGTAACAAGCCTGACTAACATAAGGCAGTTATTTGTATCAAAATTTGAAAGGAATATATGATACGCCCAACTGCAGCTTGGAATAAAAGAAATGCATTTTCAATACTTTTTAATTTACTCTTCTTGTAGCTAGTTGTGTCAGATTCTCTTAAATTTTGCACAGTTAAATACTGCAGCATGTAGATCACAAATGCCACTCTTTCAAATTACTATCAAAGCAGCTGTCATTTTATAAGCAGTAGCATACTAATAATTACAGTGTGGAGCTTTAACCCTGCTGCCCCCAGCAAAAAAAAAAAAAAAAAATCATTCGAACTGAAGAGGCACTCCTGTGCACATTTAATGGTTTGATGCAAGGAATATCCAAAAGAAATTGCTGCTTTGAGAGTAGCATCCACCCTCTTCAGAAGGAAAGATCACTTCGACAAAAGATAATAGATGACTCTAATAATGATGGGGGTGGAGAAACTCCTGAAGGACAGCTACTGGGCAGCAGCAGTAGCTGAAGATGATGCTGGCAGAGGATCTTTCACAGACAGTGGCAATGAAGCTAAAGATAACTCTGGTTAGTACTGTACAGAAGAAGGCAATGGTAAACAACTTCTGAATCTTCTTACCTTGATGACCTCATGATGAAACAATCCATAATGAGACAAATGATTGTGCCAGAAGATGAGACCCCTAAGTTGGAAGGCACTCACAAACTACTGGGGGAAAGCAAAGGACAAATACAAATAGTGCTGTCAAAGCTGAAAAGAAGCCAGCTTTCTAGACTAAATCAAGGGTGAAAGGAAGTCTAGTGGCTGATATGCAGAGATGAAAGTAAAGTTTGGTGTGACACAGCTCATACAGTTGGCACATGGAATGTGAGAAGTCTATGCTCCGACATCAGAAACTGAAGAGGAAGAAATGGAAAACTTTCATGTTGGTCTTCTAGAGGAAATTGTTAACACACCAAAATAAGACATGCTGCTGGTCATAGGTGACTGGAACAAAAAAGTAAGAAACAAAGCAGAATCAAACGTTGTAGGGCAATTTGACTAGAGATTAGAAGTGAAGCACAGAATTCTCTGAAGCCAATGAACTGTTGATCACAAATATATACTTCAAGCAACCAATCAGGCAACTTTATACAGGGGCTTCACCAGATGGCCTATGTAATTCAAAGCAGGAGATGGAGAATCTGTATTCTCACTGTCAGAACAAGGTCAGGAGCAGATTGCAATAGTGACCATGACCTCTTAATATCAAAAATCAGAATAAAGCTGGAAAAAATTACCAACAGAAATATAGTGACAAAATACAACTTCAATAACATCGCTGAGGAATCTAAAGTGTACATAAATAAAAGCTTTCCATTATGTAACTTAATTGGCTGTGATCCAGAGGAACTGCAGACTGAAAACAGATAGTGTTAAGGAAGAATGCCAAAAGACAATTCCTGTAGAAACAAGAAAGAAAAAGCACTGATGGATGACAGAAGAAACACAGTTACTAAGGTTGGGTGAGAAGCAAGCAAAAGTTGACAGAAATAATGTCAGAATCCTGAATGCAACTTTTCAGTGACTATCACATAGAAACAAAAATAACTATTACAATGACAAGTAGGTACTTTATTTTAGTAGGGACACACTTTCTGACCAGAAGACAATAAAGGGAAGGTAGAAAGAATATATAGTATAACTATACAGAACATGATGAAAGGATGACAGACTTCTTCAAAGAGGAGTCCTATGAGGAATAACCTGAAATATTAGAAAGTGAAGAGAAAGCTGCCCTAAAAGCACTTGCACAGAATGAAGCACCTGGAGTAGAAAGGATACCAGTAGACCTATGGCTGCAGTATTTCCATTCTTTGGGAGCTTACCCAATCAGAAAATGAGATTAGATTAGTCTAGAAGGATTTATTCTTAAAAATCCACGTGAGCATCGATTAATTACTGTGTTTTCTTCTAGATACCCGCAGACTGATTAATTTTATAATTTGCTACAGAATTTTTCCAGAAATTGATGTCAGACTGGTCTGTAGTTCCCAAGTTCATCTTTTTTCCCTTTCTTGAAAATACATACAATTATCCGCCCTTCTCTGGTTGTTTGGCACTTGCCCTGTTTTTCATGATAACGGACTATGGTTCTGAGAGATCTGCTAGCTCTTTTATGACTCGGGGATGGAGTTTGTTGGGCCCTGGAAATTTAAACGCATTTACCCTATTTAGATGCTCCTCAATCATTTGTCTTGCAATCTTGGGCTGTCATCCTGTGTTTTCACCTTGTACTTCCCCTTCAGTTGGTAGGTTGTATGTCTTCTTTTGGAAAAAGACTGAGCCAAAATAAGAGTTGAGTGCCTCTGCCTTTTCCTTGTTGTTTGTTATCAGCTAGTACTGGTCTCTCCCATCTAATCTGAACCTGCTGTCTTGGAGTCATGGTCAAATCCATCACCCAGATGTAATGATTCTCAGGATAACAGCATGGAGAATCTAACCATGACTTAACATCTACCATTGCAATAAACACTTCGGATCCTTTGAGTCATTGCTATAAAACCAGCACCAATGAAATTGTACCTTAAAGGGGGGCATCTTTTAAGGTCTTCTTCAACCCCAGTTGACTTATCTGCTTCAGTATGTTCTGTACTTCCTTTTTTCCCTATTTCAGAAAGGGTTGAATGGATTAAGCTCCATGTCTTCTGATTAACTGGCAGTGATTTTCTCCATTTTAAGCATCCCCTTCTTCATCTGTTCCTTAAGGGCCACTAATGTCGCTCCACCAATCCAGACTCTGATTCCTCATGGGAATTTATTTATTATACTTAAGGTTTTATCAGCTAAGCCATTTGAATCTATCTCTATATCCACCTTTTCAACTGGAAGATCACTTTCTTAGTAGCAATTACACTGGCAATTACACTTACATCTGAACTCTGCACAGTTTGGATCCCCTGTATGCAATTTTTATAACGAGACAGTCTTACACCTGGGCATATCCTTTCTGCTGAAGGTTGTCACTAGTTTGCACCTCAACAAGACCACCTATTAACACCTCTTTTCCATCTCCAGAGATATTAGTGAAGAGGGTCTTACAGAGGAAGATGTCTGCAGAGCTTTCTATTGGTCTAGGACAGAAACATTCCACCAATCTCCTTGATTATTTGCTTGTTATGGAAGTAGAGGGGTCCCCCAGTTTCTTCCCAAAGAGTGTCAACATAGATTATCCAGAGTTTGACTTATGAGCTAGCTGGCATAGCCCCCTCTAAGGTTAATGGCACATTCCATACAGGGATTGATGGCTTTGACAGCATTCAGTAGGGTGATCATACTAGCTGATATTTGCCATGCAGCCACTTGGTAGGAACCAGCAACATTTATCAGGCATTACCATATTGATGTTCAAGCCTGGGAGGATTGCTACTTTCGTCAGCTGTGTTGTCCTTCCTCTTATACTACTTAACACCAACCCTCCTTTTGGTACTGCTATAGCTTGCTGTTTGCTCATATGTGTGATGCACTTAGACCATGAAGAGGAAAGGCATGTTCACAAAGAAAAAAGGCAGGTTGCTACCCAGAATTATAATTTGAGTGATTAGCTGTACATTCACACAATGTACCCTGTGACCCCACTTTGGTGTCAAGTACCGTATTTTTCTGTGTACAAGATGCCCCCATGTATAGGATGCCCTCCACTTTTCTTACTGATCTCCGAGCGAGCAAGCTGCTGCCTTGCCACACTTGTGCACCTGCCTCCTCCCTGTCTCCCCACGCGCATGCCTGCGATCACACCAGTCTCCCCCCTGAGTGCACCCACGATTGCGCCTGTCTCCCCACCCCCAAGTGCGCCTGCTGCCGCCACCTTTCAAGTGACCCCCTGTTGAAAAAGTTTGAGGACTCCGGGTTATGTGCTCTCTGCAGCAGCAGCTGACATCAGTTACACAAGGCTCATGACTGAAGGAAACCTGTTAGCTTGTCTCTGCAATCAGAAGTTTCGCTCAAGAGGCTAATTTGCAGAGATAAGGTATTGTCAGTTTCGCAACCACAGTTCTCCTCTCAGCCCCCCATGTATAAGATGCCCCTCCATTTTTAGGTAAATATTTTTAAGAAAAAGTATTGTCTTATACATTGAAAAATATGGTACTTGGTCTCCACATCAGTATTGAATTCTTCCCTTTCTGTTGAATTGATATGGATGTTTATCCTTATACATTCCTTACCATTCCTCAATTCTGAGGCCACAATAGGTGATCTCAGTCGAATTAAGGGAATGGGTGGGAACTCCCCAGGTCATGTACACTAGTTACTGAGAAAGTGTTCCCACCAAAAATTCCTCAGCTTCATGCAGGCAGATAGCTCATATGAACTACAGTTACAGGTAAACAACCTTACTTTTTTAGACATTCTAGGTTTTGTTTGCGTTGAAGCCCAGAATTTAAGTTTTCAAGTATTACCACACATAGCTGTCAAAGTGATGTTGGCAATATTTTAGATTTTCCTGGTAACTATTGATAAGAGTGTAGCTATTTATTTAATATGTACTTTAAAGTATTTGTTTTAAATTTATTCTCCCTCCTTTTCCATTGCCAAAACATACCATGGAGAGTGTAAATGTTTGAATTGTTTTTTACGTATAGACAACCGTATTAGTGTTTCACAAATGCATCCTGTCAAAACTGTGTGTGTATGAACTGTGATCTGATTAGTGTCTTCCTATAGTTTTATATGTTTTGATTATGTATGGAATGCTCAGGAATCACATTTTCTCCAAATTTTTAATTGCTTTAGGAACATCCCAGGCCAGAATATGAAACCAAATTACTACAGAAGAAATTAAAGACTGAAAAGAGCAAAACAATGAGTCAAGATGAGGTAAGGCATCTGGGTGTACATTCTTTTTGTGTCCTTTTCTTTCCAATAGTCATTTTGTGTATTTCATTGATGGCACTTTTAATGAACTTAATTGCAGTTTATTTATCTCAAGTGTTAGTTGATTGGTATTTTTCCATCACTGAGACAATTTTTTCTGTGGATATGGTTCAGTCATTCTCTTCTTTCTTTTAGAGAAATTGATTTGATTATGATATGTCCTTAGCATGGGAAATGAGGCATATAACCTCCTAATGATGAGTTGTAGATCTATATCTATCGCATTTATATCTTGCCTTTCTCCTTCTTGCAAGGAACCCAAAATTATAAAGTTCTCTTCCATTGTTATAATGATTATGACTTATTTTTTGCTTTAGTATTAAAAATGACTCATAATATTGATTTGTTTAATAATATGCACATTTATCAAGTTTGATTAATAAGTAAAAATAAAACACTGAAAATTAAGACTGAGCTCCTATATACCAGGGATTGGAAACCTCTGGATCATGGGCCTAATTTGGCCTGCTACAGACCAGACCAAAGGCAAGTGTGGCCGCCACACTTGCCTTTGATCTGTGGTTTAGTCATCCATTCTTATCACCAATTTTCTAGTTGTTTCACTGGTTCAGGGCTTTCTGTAGGATAGAGTGAGTCAGGGACTTGTCCCTGCTACCAGCTTCAGGAGGTTCCAAGCAGCAGCCACAACAAGTGGTTGTCTGGCTTTGTCTTTCATTGATGGTAGCAATTGCACATCACCACTACTTGTCCTTCTCTTCTCATCTTTTCTGCTTCTGTTCCCACATTTCTCCCACCTGCACACATGTGCCTGAATCTTTCTTCTTCCTATGACAAAGCACTCTGAAATCATAGATGAGAAGTTCTGTCTGCTCTGAAGATCTGTCTGCTTTTCACATTCTCACTGCTGTAACTGTAATAATAAGAAATGCATTGTGCTTCCTACAAGGAACCAGATAGGGATTGAGGGCAACATTACATTACTTCGTTACAAGGAGACAGAATATTCTTCTTCATGGTCTCTGTGTATCACACATATGAGCTTTGTGCTTGCATGGTCCCTGTCAGCTAAAGTTTTGGCAGAAGCCCCACTTCCATCCCTCTAGTATAAATAGGAGGGTCTCCGGCCATTTTCCTCAGTTCTTTTCTAACTGCTGTTTGAGTGCCTTGGGATCCTGGCTCTCACTCTTACTTCAGCTTTCTAGAACCTTCTAAACCTATTTTCCTCTCACAAATGATTTTTCTCCTAACTATACCCCTATTTTTCTTCCCATTTTTCTCATAAATACTTTTGTTTTCCAAAACAAAAACACCCCATCGTTTCATCACCCTTTCTTCACTTTACATCTCTTCCTCTTCCTCCTCTCTTTTTATGGCTCTCCTGTTGGCATTTTGGAAATGTGTCCACTGTGGTGTAAAAATGCCTTCCACAGACAAGCATCCACTGTTCTGCCTCAGTGAGGACCACCAAGTCAAACTGTGCCCCCACTGTCAACCTTGCAGGCCCTTAAAAATTGGGCAGGGCACCTAAAGACCAAACTGTGGAGCTGTACATTCATGGCTGTTGAATTGGTCATCTCCAAGCCTCATGAGTGCTTGTCAACTTCTCAGACATCAACCTCCTTGTATAAAGTGCTGTTGGCCACTCCAACTCCATCAACAATGACTGAGCACCCTTACACTGAGGAGAAGTGGACAAAAAGCCCCACAAGAGGCAGAGCAACCAAAGTTAATGATGAAAAAAGGCAAGCAAAAGTCCTCAAAATGTGCCTAACAACATTCACCCACCATTCAACAGCATATATTCAGTCACCCATTCTGCCAGTGGCTGTAGCTAACGCCTTCATGCTGGCTCCATGACCTACTGAACTGCCAACTTGACCAGTGGTCCTGACACCAGCTGTTTCATCCAGTCCAAACATGCAAGTGGAATCAGCCACATACCTTCCTTCTCTGAAGGGGAGATTTGGAACATGCCACCCTGTTCCTTGAACTCTCCACCAAGTTGGACATTTCCACCAAGGTCCAGCAACTGCCCAACACCTATGCAACTGCTCAACTATGTTACATAGAAACATAGAAACAGAGCGAGTCAGAAGGGGACTCCTGGACCATCTAGTCTGACCCCGGCTCCAGCCAGCTCAGCTCATAACATGCCCACCATGTGCATGCCCAGCCTATCTTTGAACACCCTCACTGATGGGGCCTCAACGACATCCCATGGAAGCCTATTCCATACCCTCGGGGTCCTAACTGTCAGGAAGTGCTTCCTAGCATCTAAATGGAAGCTTGGTTCCCTAAGCTTTGCTCTGTTGGAGCGCGTCCTGCCTTCCTCTGCAGGGGAGAACAGGTCTCTACCCATCTCCGTGTGACATCCCCTTACATACCTGTATGTCGCCAACATATCCCTTCTGAGTCTCCTCCAGGCTGAAGAGACCCAGTTCCCTCAGTCTCGCCTCATACCCCATCCCCTGAAAACCGGCCACCAACCTTGTGGCCCTACGCTGCATTGACTCTAACCTGGCTATATCCTTACTGTAATGAGGGGTCCAAAACTGAGCACAATACTCCCGTTGCAGGCACACCAGTGTTGTATAGAGTGGTAGTAATACCTCTCTTGATCTAGAAGCCACACTTCTGGGTATGCAACCAAGGGTGGCATTTGCCCTCGTTGACCACCACATCACACTGCTGACTCATGTTTAGCCTGCAGTCAACCAGCACTCCGAGGTCCCTTTCACAAGCGCTGCTGTCCAGCCACTTGTCCTCTGACCTGTACCTATGACACCCATTCCTATGGCCCAAGTGCAAGACCTTGCACTTATCCACATTGAACGCCATCCTGTTGTCTCCTGCCCACTTCCATAGTCTGTCCAGATCCTTTTGGATCTGGAGTACCTGCTCCTCAGTTGTGGCCACTGCTCCAGTTTTAGTGTCGTCTGTGAATTTGATCAGCAGACTGTTCACCTCTTCTTCCGTGTCATTTATGAAAAGATTAAACAGGATCAACCCCAGGACAGAGCCTTGGGGAACCCCGCTTGTCACTGGCCGCCATCCCGATGATTCCCCGCTAATGGTTACCTTCTGCTTTTGGTCAGTCAACCATGCCCTAATCCATTGGACAGTGCTTTGGTGTATCCCAAAACTCCTCAGTTTCTCCACCAGGATATCATGGGGCACTTTGTCAAAAGCCTTGCTGAAATCCAGGTAAACCACATCCACTGCATCTCCTCCATCTAGACATCTCGAAACCTTGTGGGAGAATTCCGCAAGGTTTGTCTGGCAGGACCTGTTTTTGCAGAACCTGTGTTGTGTGGCTGTCAGCCTCTCTTCCCTATCTAGCATCACCAGATCTCTCTCTATTATGAGCCGTTCCATTGTTTTTTCCCACAATGGATGTAAGGCTAACAGGTCTATAATTCCCCATGTCCCTTCTACTACCCTTTTTGAAAATTGGGACCATTGATGCCACTCTCCAGTCCTCTGGAACTTCACCTGTTCTCCACGAGGCCTCAAAAATGGAGGCCAGTGGGCGTGAGAGAAACCCTGCCAACTCTCTAAGTACTCTTGGGTGTAACCTGTCAGGGCCTGGCGCCTTTGTAATGTCCAATGCCCTGAGGACCCCCTCGACTTCAAGGGGGGTGACTCTGATCTGTGCCCCTAAGTCCCCAGCCTCATCTAAACTCCTATGCGGACATCCCCCATCCTGCTTTGGGGAGAACACAGAGGCAAAATAGTCATTTAGCATCTGTGCCTGTTCCCTCATATCTGTCACTGGATCTCCTTCCTCCTGATTTAGTGGTCCCACCACTTGTCTCCCCTTCCTCTTCCTAGTTACATGCTGAAAGAAGCCATTTTTGTTGCTCTTGATATTATTGGCAAGTCTCAGCTCGTAATCAACCTTAGCCTTGCGAAGAATCCGTCTGCAACTGGCCTCCTCCCCCCGGTATACCATTTTGTATATTTGTCCCAGTAACCATTTCCTATGGAGTTTCCTCTTTCATCTAATCCCTCCAACCAACTCCTTTCGCATCCATGGCGACACTCTCCTCTGTTTCCCCACCTTACTAACTAGAGATATCATCAAGGCTTGCACCTCGAAAACCTCCCTTTTGAGTGCCATCCACCCCTCCTCAACTCGCTTACCTTCCAGCAACCTATCCCAGGAGACTTTCCCCAGTCTCACCTTCAGTTGACCCTCTTGAAGTCCCAGCTTCTAGTGTTCAACCTGCTGCACATCCCCAGTCCCCTGATCTCAAAGCAAAGGATGGAGTGATCGCTTGCATCAATAGCTCCCCTAATCTGTACTTCATCTATCAACTCCTCTCTGTTGGTCTAGACCAAGTCAAGGATGTTTCCCCCCTCGTTGCCTCTTGCACCCTCTGTGTGAAAAACCTCTATAGCCTCTAGGAAGCGACGTGACCTGGCTGTCACCACCAAGTGTGTCTCCTAACTAATATCCAGGAGATTGAAATCTCCTATAATTACTGGGTCTCTCCCCGGAGATATCCTTAGAATCCGGTCTGTCAGACCATCATCCAGGGTCTCAAGTTGATCTGGAGGGCAATAACATACCCCCACTGTCAGGTCTCTTTCCCTGACAAAACCCCTAAGTTCCCCCCTGACTGCCTCAACCGAATCCCCATCTGTGCTGCATTCTATCTCACTGCATCCTATCCCTTCCCTGACGTATAAAGCCATGCCTCCAGCCCTCTTTCCCTTCCTATCCTTTCTGAAAAGGTGATACCCCTCTATGTTCACATTCCAGTCTTGCCTTTCATCCCACCAAGTTTCTCTGATTCCCACCAGGTCATACCCTCCTATTCCCAGGAGATCTTCAAGTTCTTCCTGCTTATTACCCATGCTCCTATTATTGCTGTACATGCACCACAACTCATTCCCACCACTTCCTTTCCTTGGAGTTCCCAGCCTCCTCCTTCCTCCCATCCTCCCTGATACCTGGCTGCTCTCTGTAGGAGTCCTGTCAGTCCCTGCAGTACCTCTAAAAACCTGCTCTCAGAGCCCTGATCCTCTCCCCACCCTTGTCCAGTAAAGAGGGACCTGGGGGACCTGAACCCCCCCCCACTCAGTTTAAAGTCTTCTGGATGAAGCTCGCTAGAGCATCTCCAAAGGACCTTTTCCCCATCCTCATGAGGTGTAACCCGTCCCTTGCCAGAAGTCCATTGGCAAGAAACCGAGTGCCATGGTCGAGGAACCCAAAGCATTCCTTCTGGCCACACCCTAAGCCAGTCGTTCACCTTGGAGACCCTCCTGTCCCTTCCTGGCCCAAATCCCCAGACTGGTAAGATCGACGAGACGGCAACTTGGGCCTTTAGCTTCCTGAGTTTCTTCCCCAAGGCCTCAAAGTCCCTGGTGATCCCGACCACACCCTGCCTGGCCACGTCATTGTTTGCCCACATGGATCACCAGGAGCGGCTGGTAAAACCTGGAGTGAACAAGACGGTCCACTCTGTCCTTCACTTGCCAGATGTGTGCGCCCAGCAAACCCCCCCTTGTCTCCAGGTTGGGGTGGTACACCGCCACCTCAGTGCCCCTCAGCAAGGAGTCCCCAACAACAATCACCCACCACTGTGTCTTCCTGGTGGTGGTGGGTGGCCATGCCCTGGCCCCTGCAGTGACCCCTTGCCACTTGTCGTCCCAGGCTGGGGGTCCTGCTGGTCCCCTGTGGCCTCATCAGCCCCAGCCTCCCCAAGTGGAGAGAACCTGTTTCCCAGCTCCAGATTGGTGCCAGGAAAAGGAGGAATTCATGTTGGCCTCCTCCTCCTGTGGGTGACATGCGTCCATGTCTCCCTGGCTGCTCCTCCCGTGGCCTCTCCCTCAAGCCTCTGTCCAGAGGGGGGCGGCTCCCGGGGAGGCGGCTGGAGAGCTCTCTCAGCCCTCAGACACCTCAACTCCTCCTCCAGCAGGACCACCAGATTACACCAAGGGCAAGTGTAACCCTGCCTCTCCTGGGGGAGAAGGGCAAACATGTTGCAGCTGTTGCAGTGGACAGCAACACTCGTGACGCCTGCCAAGGCCATCTCCTGGTCTGCTATTGGGAACTCATCTGAGTCCTTACCTTGGTCCCCTGCCTTGTCTGTCCTGCAGTACCCCTCACTCACTCATTTCTCCCAGATAAACCCCCCCACACACACATGCAAGGATAAAATAAAATTTAAATTGGAGGAAAAACAAAGGAAAGGAAAGCACAGAACATCACAAAACAAAAACAAAGAAAGAAAAACAAAGCAATTAAAAACAACAACAATAAAAACAGAACGAACAAACAAACAAAAAACCCTCAGCCTCCCAGGGAAGGGAATCCTCGGACAGCCTGGGCAGCAGCTAAGGGACACAGACAAGGGACGATGCCCTCGTTGCATCGCCCTTAATGCGATGCCATTGGCACTGCCAATGGCTGAGCGCAGCCTTATCAGTCCCTCAGGCCAGTGGCCCCACCTGTCCGCTTCCTCCTGGCCCCTCTAACCTCTCTGGCCCTGCCTCCCTTCCTCTCTGCTGTTCCTGACCCTCTGCCCCTCTGCCCAGCTCCTACCTTGCCTTCACCAGTACCCTGACCACTCAGCACTCTCTCCCATCCTGTGCCTTTTCTGCTCTGCCAAGGGGCCAGAGCCAAAAGTGCTTGCAGTGGCTGAGCATGGCTTTATCAGTCCCTCAGGCTGGTGGCCCCACCTGTCCACTTCCTCCTGGCCCCTCTAGCCTCTATGGCTCACCTTCCTTCCTCTCTGCTGCTCCTGACCCTCTGCTCCTCGGCCCAGCTCCTACCTTGCGTTCACCAGTCCCCTGGTAGGTTGAACATTTTTTGGCATTGCCCTTCTTTGAAATTGGAATGTAAACTGACCTTTTCCAATCCTGTGGCCACTGTTGAGTTTTCCAAATTTGCTGGCATATTGAGTGTAGCACTTTTATTGCATCATCTTTAGGATTCTGAATTTTTCAGCTGTAATACTTTTGCCTCCACTAGCTTTATTGTTGCTCAGACTTTCTAGGGCCCATTTGTCTTCACATGCCAAGATGTCTGACTTGAAGTCAGTGACCACCCCGTCATGGTTATTTCTTGTATATTTCTTCTGTGTAATCTTGTCACCTCTTCTTAATCTCCTCTGCCTGGTAGATCGTTGCCATTTTGGTCCTTTATCATGCCCAACTTTGCATAAAACATTCCCTTCATATCTCTAATTTTCTTGAAGAGATATCTGTTCCTCCCTATTCTATTGTTTTCCTCTATTTCTTTACACTCTTCATTGAAAAAGGTATTCTTATCTCTTCTAGCTATTGTCTGGAATTCTGCATTCAATGGGGTGTATCTTTCTCTTTTTCCCTTGCCTTTCACTTCCCTTCTTTCCTCAGCTATTTGTAAAGCTTCCTCAGACAGCCATTTTGCTTTCTTGCATTTCTTTTTCTTTGGGATGGTTTTAGTTGCTACCTCTTGGACAATGTTGTGAACCTCCATCCATAGTTCTTCAGGCACTCTGTCTATCAGATCTAATTCCTTAAATCTATTTGTCACCTCTACTGCATATTCATCAGAAATATGATTTAGGTCATACCAGAGTGGCCTAGTGCTTTTCCCTACTTTCTTCAATTTAAGCCTGAATTTTGAAACAAGAAGCTCATGATCTGAGCCACAGTCAGCTCCTGGTCTTGTTTTTACTGTCTGTATAGGGCTTCTCCATCTTTGACTGCAGAGCACATAGTCAATCTGGTTTCTGTGTTGACCATCTGGTGATGTCCATGTGTAGAGTCGTCTCTGGAGTTGTTGGAAAAGATTGTTTGCTATGACCATCATATTCTCTTGACAAAATTCTACCAGCCTGTGCCCTGCTTCATTTTGTACTCCAAGGCCAAACTTGCCTGTTATTTTAGTTATTTTTTGGCTTCCTACTTTTAGTTATTTTTTTGGCTTCCAATCCCCCATGATGATAAGACATCTTTTTTGGGTGTTATTTCTAGAAGGTGTTGTAGGCCTTCATAGAACTAGTCAACTTCAGCATCAGTGGTTGGGGCATAGACTTGGACTATTGAGATGTTGAATGGTCTGCCTTGGATTTGAACTGAGATCATTCTGTCATTTTGAAGATTGTATCCCAGTATTGCTTTTCCTACTCTTTTATTGTCCAGTCCATGGGGTTTTCATGGCAAAGATACTGGAGTGGGTTGCCATTTCCTTCTCCAGTGGATCACGTTTTGTCAGAGCTCACTGCTATACTCAGGATACTGGAGTGGGTTGCCATTTCCTTCGCCATGACAAGGCAGTGATCCATGAAGGACCAAAATGAAGGACCTAACAGAGGCAGAAGAGATTAAGAAGAGGTGGCAAGATTACACAGAAGAACTATACAAGAAAGAACTTAACGTTCCTGGAGTGGTCACTGACCTCAAGCCAGACATCCTGGAATGTGAAGTCAAATGGGCCTTAGGAAGTCTGAGCAACAACAAAGCTAGTGGAGGAGACAGTATTCCAGCTGATCTATTCAAAATCCTAAAAGACGATGCAGTAAAATTCTACACTCAATATGCCAGCAAATTTGTAAAACTCAACAGTGGCCACAGGATTGGAAAAGGTCAGTTTACATTCCAATCCCAAAGAAGGACAATGCCAAAGAATGTTCAAACTACTGCACCATTGCACTCATTTCACATACTAGCAAAGTTATGCTCAAAATCCTACAAGCTAGGCTCCACCAGTGTGTGGACTGAGAACTACCAGAAATACAGGCAGGATTTCGAAGAGGTAGAGGAACTAGAGATCAAATTGCCAACATACGCTGGATCACGGAGAAAGCTAAGGAGTTCCAGAAAAACATCTACTTCTGCTTCACTGACTATGCTTAAGCCTTTGATTGTGTGGATCACAACAAATTGTGGCAAGTTCTTAAAGAGATGGGAGTACCAGACCATCTTATTTGTCTCTTGAGAAACCTATATGTAGGTCAAGAAGCAACAGTGAGAACTGGGCACTGAACCACTGATTGGTTCAAAATTGAGAAAGGAGTTTGGCAAGGCTGTATACTGTCGCCCTGCCTATTTAACTTATATGCAGAGCACATCATGAGAATGGTGGGCCTAGATGAATCACCAGTTGGAATTAAGATTGCTGGGAGGAATATCAACAACCTCAGATATGCAGATGATACCACTCTCATGGCAGAAAGTGAAGAGGAACTAAACAGCCACTTGATGTGGGTGAAGGAGGAGAGTGCAAAAGTTGGCTTGAAACTCAACTTAAAGAAAACTAAGATCATGGCATCCAGTCCTCTCACCTCCTGGCAAATAGATGGGGAAGAAATGGAGGTAGTGACAGATTTTATTTTCCTGGGCTCCAAAATCACTGCAGATGTGGACTGCAGCCAAGAAATTAACAGACACTTGCTCCTGGGGAGGAAAGCTATGGCAAATCTAGACCGCATACTAAAAAGCAGTGACATCACCCTGCCAACAAAATTGTGTATAGTCAAGGCTATGGTTTTCCCATATGTTTTTGCAATGTACGGCTGTGAAAGCTGGACGATAAGGAAGGCCGAGTGCAAAAGGATTGAGACCTTTGAATTTTGGTGGTGGGGGAGATTCCTGTGAGTCCCTTGGACTGCAAGGCGATCAAACCTGTCAGTCCTAGAGGAGATCAACCCTGACTGCTCTTTAGAAGGCCAGATACTGAAGATGAAACTCAAATACTTTGGCCACCTAATGAGAAGGAAGGACTCCCTGGAGAAGAGTCTAATGCTGGGAACAATAGATGGCAAAAGAAGAAGAGGACGGCAGAGGATGAGGTGGCTAGATGGAGTCACTGAGGCAGTTGGTGTGAGCTTAGGTGGACTCCGGGAGATGGTGG